>NW_016107817.1:1108410-1162982 GCF_001604975.1 Cebus imitator | reverse complement strand
TTTTTTGAAAATTTTTTCTCTCTGTTTCTGTTTGAATATTTTATATTATGCCTTTAAGTTCACTAATCATTTAGAAAAGATCTCTACAGTATCTAACTTACTGTTAAGATCATACAGCTAATTTTTCATTTGAGATATAATATTTTTCAACTTAAATTATATTTTGATCTCTTTTAATTTTTTTTACTTACTTTCTTATTATGTTTATGTTTTACTTCAAATCTCTGAACATATTTATACTAGTTATTTTGATGTCCTCATCTCATAATTCTAATATCTATGCCATTTCTGTGTCTGTTTATATTGATTATGTTTATTCAAGTGTCACCATTTACTTTGTCTTTGTATATTTTTCCTTTCTGGACACCAGAAATAATAATGTTGGTGAGTGTTTGAACTTTATTGTTAATTTGTAAAAAACATTGACTTTTTTTTATAGGTTGTTACTTTCATCTCTAAGTAACAACAGGTGAGCTTAGTAATTTTGAGTCTTATTTTTCTAGTTCATTAAGGTGGTACTCAGCCACAGACACTGGGACATGTCAGATTTCCTGAGCTCTTTATTTGTCTATATCCCATTCCTTCAGTATTTTCATTTACAAATTCTATTTGTTTCAGCTTCCCCAACTTCTTTCTTGGTTTTATTACTTCAATGAGACCACTATCCTCTGCTTAAATTCCCTCTCCTTTGTGATGCAGTCCAGAAACTGCCTCAAAGCACAAAGTCTGGACTACTGATGTACTTTTACATTTCCCTTTCCTTTCTTTCATGGCTCATAGTCCAGTCCTACTTTTCATTGAATATGTGAGAATTGTTGTTTCATGTATTTTTCAGTTTTATAGTTCTTCATTTCCCATGTCAGTTATTCCATTATGGGTGAAGTTGAGGTCCTTATAGCTTTTGTGAAAACCAGTCCCTTTTGCTATTAGTGATTACATGGTCTCTATTGAAAACAGAAATAAATTTTTTCTATACTTCTTTTCTGTCTGTATATAAGGAAAACGTGTAGAGTTCCTTGTCAGATGGAATATCTTTCTTATGAAATTATGTTATACAGTAATGTATATTTAAGTATGTTTTCTATAGGCATGTACATTCAATACCTGAAATAAAGTGATCCTCTTATGTGCTAATAATTTAAGAGTGAATTAGGAAATTTTTGTGGATGGATAAATGAGTGAGAATCTTTGTTTTTCAAATCTAATTTAATATGAAAAATATTGCCATATTTTGCTTATATAAATAGATATTTTCAAAATACATGGTAAAAACTAGATTCAACTTTTTTCTTCACATTTAACTTTTTGCCCAAGTTAAAACAAATGTTGAGAAATACAAATATTTTCGTATGAGTAAAGTACTATTTACTATTTTAAATATAATTGTAAACAATTTCTTTCCTGCTCCATACTCTTCAGAGGTTTTAATCTTTTGTTATAGCTTATCTCAGACTATGAGTCAGATAATCAAATAAAAGTTTTTAATAAGACTCTACATTTCTATTACCCTGGGAGTGCTAACTACTCCCTCTCATAATTCTCTCAGCATCATTCCAGGTTTACTGTCTGGAGTACCAAGCCCAGGGTATAATTTCTACTGCAAGTTTCTAAACTATCTTTCCTGAAATAAGATCTCATGAAAACCAAACACTTCTGCTTAGTAAAAAAAGAAATTTCATGAAAAATTCCCAGTTTTTAAAGGATTCGAGATTAAGCAAATAATAATAAAAGATATTTTAAGAAATAATGTTTATTTTTTAATATTGAATAAGCTGTGATATAGAAATACTCATTATTTATGCAAATCAATTATTTTGAATCATGAAAGGAAGAGCTTTATCATGACAGAAAAGCATTACTGGTTCAGTGTGTTCAGGTTTTTGGTGCTTTGAATAAAGAATTGGACTAAAGCACAAATAAAGCAAGAAAAGAATAAAGCAACAAAAGCAGGGATTTAGTGAAAATGAAAGCACATTCCACAGGGTGGGAGCGAGCCTGGACAAGTGGTTCAAGGACCCAGTTACAGAATATTCTGGGGTTTGAATACCCTCTAGAGGTTTCCCATTGGTTATTTGGTGAATACCCTTTGTAAATGAAGTACTGGACTGTGATCAGTCTGATTGGTTGCAGAAAGTAACCAATCAGAGGCTAAAGTAAGTTACAAAGCTATACTCCTATGCAAATAAAGACTTGGCTCGTGACCAGCCCTGCTTGGTTGCAGGAAGGGACCAATCAGAGTTAATTTCAGTTTTTCATCTGCCACACAGAAAAGGAGGGGGATTGCAAAGGGAGTAGCCTCTGGTCCTTTTGTTACTTGGGCATGGGAATATTGGGTTTCCCTTTTGATTTAGTTCTCGGAAGTCAGCCAGAATTGGTCTTGGGTTCCCTGGCTCCAGGAGCTACCTCCGGCTTCAAAAGTGTTTCCTTCTTGATTTAACAGGTAGGGTTCTTTTCTTTCCTCTTTAGACCTGTGATGAAAGCATACCCCAGTACTAAAAGCAAGAAGTTACAGAATTGCTGATGTTATTGGGATACTTGTCTTTGGCAATAAATTTTATTTTAGTAAGCAAGTATGAAGCATTAGTGCTGCTGGAGGCAAACAGGCCTCAGTCCATATCCAGAATGCTCTCTAGTGCAGAAATGGAAAAGCATTAAAAAGACTGAAAAATGGCGACTACTTTGCTTAAACATCCCAGGACCAGAATATTAGAGAAGCCAAGATTGTACGGGATAGACTGTGAGGAAAGAAGCACTCACAAATATTACCTTTGGAAAGATGAGCTGCTACAACTTTTCTGGAATGTTTCTGGCCTCTCATTTAGCTCAGAAAGTGTAATTTTTGAAAAATGTTTTACGATAAAAGAAACAGTAAATAATATGTATATATATACACACACAATGATATTTATCATAAGATTGATTTTAGTGATAAAGCCACAGTTAAAAACATTGGTTTTGAAATACTATATAACAATTAAAATAATTATCTATCGCCCTGGAGTTCTCTGTCATCTCTTTATATCTTTATCTACTTATCTATCTGTATATCAATTCATCATCTATTTATCCATTTGTATGTTAAAATAGAAGAGAAATATTCATGCCATGGAGTTAATTTAAAAACAAGTTTCAAAATTATACACTTAATATGACAAGATTGATGTCCCTTTCCTTCCAAAAAAACTCATAATAATGACAATACCCCAAAATGTATAATTATCCTTTTATATGTGCATAAATTATATTGTAGAAATATACAAAGCAAGATGTTAAAGTTATTTGTTTAAAAGTGCAGGAAAAGAGGAGAATTAGGTGACATAACTGAACATTTTCTATATATTAATTTGAATTGGTTTTCTATTTACACTGATATTCTTTTATTTTATATGTATAGAATAATAGTGATAAAAATAAAGTAATATCATTAGTATATAGATATGATAATTTTAAATTGTATCATATGCCAATTCATAAAAAATGTTTTAGAATGTTAAAACTTAGAGACATGTTTACTTATAGTTTTAATTGGTTTTCAGCCATGATTTTTCAATTTGAATACTATAACACTGCTTATTAAGAATTATGAAAGTTACTTATAAGTCCTTGCTTAATTAATACTTGCCAAAATATATGCTATTTGCTGTCCTAAACTTAGGTGTTATAGATTGATTTCCCAATTAAAATAAAGCATTTTCTTTTTTTCAGTTCTGATAAAGTTATTTATTGATATGAATGCATTTCAAGTTCATACAATTAAATAAATTTTGTTTAATATAAAATAAATACAAGTGTATGTATACCTATAACATGAAACTACATACAGTGAGTTGAATTGGGATTAAGAATGAAATATAAATAGAAAATAACTTAATTCAGCAGAACTGGGATTATAGGCATGAGCTACCACGCCTAGCTAAAATCTTAAATAAAATTCTTACTCCTTTGCCATGAATAATGTTAATAGGTAATAAAGATAGTATTAACAGAATTTTAAGACTGTACTAACCAGCTAGAAGGAGACATATATGAAGTACATGAAAGTATGCATTGAATAAAATTGTCTTGCATAGAAGATTTTAATATTGGGAAATGGTAGTATAAAGTACTATCGGAATACATATTACTGCTTTCAAGATCTTGGGCAAAATTTCTGCCTGAAGAGATTATGTAAAAATGGAAGAATTTAAGTGCATCAAATTATCATTTCCTTTCAGTATTCAAATAAATGAACATTAAAAATAAAATCCTTGAAAAATTGTTGCCAAGTTTTGATTCCAGAAACTGGAAAAACTGCCAAGAGTATTGGCAGTCAGTACTCTTATTGAAGCCTATAAGCTCAAAAGGTCATAGGATGGGGAAATAGAAGCCAGAAAATTTTAATATGGGCATCAAACATAAAGAAAAAATGCTGAAGTTGCATCTTTACCGTACACATAATAAAACTGGTAAGTTCTAGAAAGTTCTGTCCACACGAAAGGGGTGGAACAGCTTGAGGTGAATTGAATTGTTCCTGAATATTTCTTTCCTTCACTGTAAAAGAAGCAAGCATATACATCTTCCAATTGGCATTTGCAGCACTTCCTGATGGGTAGCATGTGAATGTCTTCTCCAATATTAGGCCCAAAAAGTGTGAGATGCTTGGGCTAATAAAATAGGAGTAAAGGCAACAGTGTCCAAATTCTAAGCAGATTTAAGCAGCATTACAGGCGTTTACTAATTTGCTCTAATACAAATGTGAATTTCAAACTACACAATGAATTGGGAATCTAAACTGTAGCAGAAAAGTAATCATAGGTACTCATGTCTAAAATACTTATTCATTCTTTCAAAAATTGTTTATTAAGAAGTTACAATGCACTAGTTTCTATGGCAGCTACTGAGGACACAGTGTATGGGCATTTAACATTATTGCAGAAACCAAAGCAGAGCTCAGATATTCTAACAAGGGCTCCACACTGCCTCACATGAATATCTCCTTTCCTGTCATGCTTTCAGACCACCGAAATGTAGCTAGCAGAGAAAATCACTAGTTCTAAACAGTAGTGAAGCAGGGAAAATAAGCAATAGAAACGTGATAAGAACATGGTCAAGACTGTCAGAGAATAAAAAAAAATCTGCAAAAGCTATCCAACAGAAAAAAAGTAAAAAGAAATGGAAAGGTAATTCTGCAAACTAATTTATTGAAACGAAACAAGGACTATCCCATGAACAATGAAGATTAGTATGACGCTGACAGAGAACAAATGACTTAAACATTGAAAACATTGTAATACGATTTTTAATTTAATAAAACAATATCTATAAGACATAATGTAGAAGAAAAAAAGGATAAAAATGTAGCTTGCCAACCTAATTGTTGGTGTATAGGAATGCTAGATCCTAGATCTAAGAAATTAGATCCAGGAACAAAAGAATCTCTGAGAAAATTAGTTCAACATATCAAGAAACAGAGTAAACAAGGCAGAAATAATGGAATTACATAGGCTCTTTATGATCATTTATATTAAAGAGAAACATTATAGAAATTCAAGTTGGAAGAAATCGTTATTTTTGTCATCAAATGGTGGGAAAAAGCCCTTGCAGAAAGGGAAGGCAGTTGGCATAGCCTCAAAGTTCTATCTACCAACATTTACATGCTTGCAAAGACATCAATGATGATTGGAAAGCTCTAAATAATGGAAAGTGTAACCTAAGAATTTTTCACTCAATTTACATGTTTTCCAAGCATAAAATAAACTAACAGGCTGTGTCAAATATGGAAGAACTCAGAGATGACAACACAGAAGCCATCCATGATATACCTATTTGAAGAGAAAAATCTAATCAATTAGAAGATAAGCTAGGTAAATAATTCAAGAAGAAGAAAGCATCCATTCATAACTGAATCCATTTCAAAAAAAACTAGCATAAAAATTTACCTAACACATTTAAAATGTCATGTTAAAATGTTATAGAAATAAAATTTAGAAGACATTTAAGATTGCTAATGACTTTGTCAACTGATGATTTGTAATTTAAAACAAAGTTAAAAATTATGTAAGGATTCCAGGCTTAATGTGTTCCATAGTTGCTTTTCTTATGCCTAGTCTGATCTTTTGAGATAATACTTGGGTACAAAAAATTTTAAATGAAACATGTCTACAATCTTTCATGTTAACTTCACTTTATTTTTTGATGTTACATTAAAGATTAATAAATTTTCTTAACATAACAGGCATTTTGAACTATTTTAATAAAAATATATTTGATTAATATGCAAGCATAGGATATACCAGGGGTGACATTATTAATAATTAACCATGGAATATTAGCAGATTAATACAACACTGTAGGAAAAGAATTATGTGTCAATAAGAGGAATTTATTTAAGGTATATAACACTAGTTCAACATTTGAAAATCAAATAATGTAATCGACCACATGAACAGGATTACAAATAAAATCCATATGATTATAAAACACTTCACAAAATAAATATCTATGAACACATACTGAGGTAAATAAATGAATCAAATTGGCTTCATTCCCGGGGTGCAAGGTTGGTTCAACATATGCAAATCAATAAATGTGATTTATCACATAAACACGACTGAAGACAAAAACCACATAATTATTTCAATAGATGTAGACAAGGCCTTTGATAAAATTCTACACTCACTCATGTTATAAACTTTCAATAAACCAAGTACTGAAGGAACTTGCCTCAAAATATTAAAAGCCATATATGACAAACTCACAGCCAATATCAGACTGAATGGGCAAAAGCTGAATGCATTCCCCTTGAAAACTGGCACAAGAAAAGGATGCCCTCTCTCATCACTCCTATTCAACACAGTATTGGAAGCTCTGGCTAGGGCAATCAGGCAAGAAAAAGAAATTAAAGATATTCAAATAGGAAAAGAGGAAGTCAACTTACCTTTATTGGCAGAGGACATGATCGTATATCTAGAAAACCCCATTGTCTCAGCCCAAAAGCTTCTTAAGCTGATAAGCAACTTCAGCAATGTCTCAGGATATAAAATCCATGTGCAAAAATTGCTAGCATTCCTATACACCAACAACAGGCAAGCAGAGAGCCAAATCATGAATGAACTCCCATTCACAATTGCTACAATGAAAATAAAATACATAGGAATACAGCTAACAAGGGAAGTAAATTACCCCTTCAAGGAGAACTACAAACCACTGCTCAAAGAAGTCGGAGAGGACACAAACAAATGGAGAAACATTTGATGCTCATGGATAGGAAGAATCAGTATCATGAAAATGACCATATTGTACAAAGTAATTTATAAATTCAATGTTATCTCCATTAAACTATCACTAACATTCTTCACAGAATTAGAAAAAAAAAAGATTTTTAAGCTTATATAGAACCACCAAAGAGCCTGACTAGCTAAGTCCATCCTAAAAAAATAATCAAAGCAGACATCACACTACCTGACTTCAAACTACACAAAGCTACAGTAACCAAAACAGCATGGTACTGGTACAAAAACAGACACATTAATCAATGGAACAGAATAGATAATTCAGAAACAAGACTGCACACCTACGACCAGCTGATCTTCAACAAACCCGACAAAAACAAGCAATGGGGAAAGGACTCCTTATTTAATAAATGGTGCTGGGAGGGCTGGCTAACCATTTGCAGAAAATTGAAATTGGCTGAACCCCTTCATTATGCCATATAAAAAATTTAACTGTAGGTGGATTAAAGAATTAAATGTAAAACCCCAAACTATAAAAACTCTGGAAGATCTAAGCAATACCATTCAGCACATAGGCACAGGCAAATATTTCATAACAAAAATGCAAAAAGCAATTGCAACAAAAACAGAAATTGACAAATGGATCTAATTAAACTAAAGAACTTCTGCACAGCCAAAAATACTATCATCACAGTGAACAGACAACCTGCGAAATGGAAGACAATTTTTGCAATCTATCCATCCGACAAAGGTCTAATACCTAGAGTCTACAAAGAATTTAAACAAATTTATAAGAAGAAAAACATGAAAAAGTTAGCAAAGGACATGAACAGTCACCTCTCAAAATAAGACATTGATGAAGCCAACAAACATATGACAAAAAAAAAACACCGATCATAAAAAAATGCAAATCAAAACCACGAGGTATCATCTTATGCCAGTCAAAATGGCTATCATTAAAAAGTCAAAAAACAACAGATGCTGGTGAGGTTGTGGAGAAAAAAGAATGCTTTTACACTGTTGGTGGGAGTGTAAATTAGTTCAACCATTGTGGAAGACAGTGTGATGATTTCTCAAAGATCTAGAGACAGAAATACCATTTGACCCAGCAATCTCATTACTGGGCATACACCCAAATGAATATATATTATTCTATTATAAAAATACTTGCATGTATATGTCCATTGCAGCACTATTCACAATAGCAAAGACATGTAATCAACCTAAATTCACATCAGTGATAGACTGGATAAAGAAAATATTCTACATATACACCATATAATACTAAGCAGCCATAAAAAGGAATGAGAGATCATGTCATTTGCAGGGAAATGGATGGAGCTGGAAGCCATTATCTTCAGCAAACAAATGCAGGAACATAAAACTAAACACAACATGTTCTCACTTATAAGTTGGAGCTGTATGATGAGAACACATGGACACGTGGGGGTGGGGAATAACACACACTGGGCACCAGTGGGACAAGTAGGGGAAGGAAGAGCATCAGGAAAAATAGCTAATAGATACTGGGCTTAATACATAGGTGATGGGATGATCTGTGCAACAAACCACCATGGCACATGCTTACTTATATAACTACCCTGAACACCCTGCACATGTACTCTTGAACTAAAAATAAAAGTTGAAGGAAAAAAAATATATAAAAATAGAAAAATCTCTGCAGGAAAATTTCAAATATTTTATGTCCATACTATGCCCCCAAGTAGTTGGAGCAGAGCTCCCTGTTCCTTAAGTATAGACAGCTCATAGTGAATTTCTTCCAAGGTTGTAGTACAAAAAGGGGCATATAAGTAAGTTCGTGAAGAAACTCAGCAAACACTATCTCAGCAAAGTTATCAACATCAACATTAACAGTGACAATTAATGTTGATAGTATACGTTCTTAATATGATACATGAAAATGACACTTTTTTCTGTGATTTTTCTTGCAAAAACATAACCCAGCATATTCATGGGAAACACATTGCACAATTCCCAATAATTTCTATGAAATATTTGACCAGCATTTTTCAAAGCTGTCAAGGTTACTAAAAGCAAAGAAAACCTGAAAAAACATTATAGCCAAGAGGAGCCGAAGGGGACATGGAACTGAAATGTAATGTGGTAACCTACCTGGGACCCTGGAACAGAAAAAGAACATTAGCTAAAAGCTGAAGACATCTGAATAAAGCTCAGGGTTGAGTTAATAATACTGTATTAATATTCATTTATTAAACATAAATGCATCATAGTAATGTAGGATATTAATAATAGGGGAAATGGAATATGAGGTATACAGGAAACCTCTGTGCTATTTTCATAATATTTCTATAAATCTAAAACTGATCTAAGCAATAAAGTCTATTTAAAAGAAAATGAATGATGAGCAGAGCTGGGTGGTGGATTCAGGAGAATGCATCTCCATTATTGATTGGAAAAGAGAATTGAAACTTAATATAAAAATAATAGCGTTTAAAAAGTGACAAAATTTCAGAAATTGTAGATACTTTCATGATATTGTATGCATCTGTTCTCCTGAGTCTGTTTTACATTGCTATGGTTTATTTTTTGTTGTAGTATATAAAACATTTAAGTGTGTTTTATATTGCTCTATTTTATCAATCGCTACAAGATGAGAAATCACTTTTGGAAAAAGGCATTATGTACTTACACAAGCACATTCTTTCTTTCTCTCATTTTTGCAATATTGACTCAATATTTTCTTTTATATTTTTAGATCTAGATGTTGAGAATTTAAATTATGAGAAAACATAATTTAATATTTTAAAGTGTTTTGATTTTAAAACAAAATCAAAAAGAGAATAATGAAATTATTGTCCTTTCATGACAAACCTACCAGACTTCATCTCATTATACATCCCTCTAACCCTTTTTACACTTAATCATAATCTTATTTATAAGTTTATTGTCTAAGATTATAAAAATTAGATTTAGCAAGAGCTTCTTTATAATACAATAGAGTGTACTTAATATATGCATATTCAAATACACACACACACACACACACACACACACAAGCTAGGGTTTCTGAAGGTTCAGATAACCCAGCCTTTGTGTGTAACTACATTGACACACTCTCTTCAAACTGGCTCTTCTTCCAAAACAATCTGTCGACATAAATTTTAAATCAACTTTAATATTACTAGTAATAACTTTAAGTCTTCATGTTATCAGGTATTTTCAAATATTGGCATTGTTTTTGTCTAACCATTAGTCTGATATACAGAAGTGCTGGGCCTTTTGTAAGGGGGAGTATTTCTAATAGCATATAATTAATACTTAAAGCAATGCTGCTTTAAGTAAAAGAGAGTGTATTATATAATTTAGATTGATTAAGAAGATAAGGTTTCTGTAAAAGACTATCTTGTCTTAAATATTTTCCAGGTCATAAATCAGCCTGTTGGTGATTACATTTGTTCTATTTATAGACAAAAATGGACTCAAGTTTCATAAATCTTGCACTGGGATGTGATGCATAAAAATAGAGAAAATAAATATGTGCATCAGCAGAGAGCCTATGCACAGACATGTAGCCAAGAAATAAGAAATTTTGTTAAAAATGTTCTTTCTCTCATTCTCCACTTAGATGTGAATACACAGAACTTACAATTTTCTCACACACACACTCAGGCACACACATAAGCTGTTATGGACTGAATGTTTTTGATCCTGCTGCCCCAAATTCTTACATTGAAATACTCACCCAATGTGTGGTGATATTTGCAGGTGAAACCTTTGAGAGGCAATTAGGTTTAGACGGTCAAAAGAATGAGGCCCTCATGATGAAATTAGTGCCTACATAAGAAGAGCAAGAGAGGTGAGAGCTCTCTCTCCTTCTGCCAAGTATGTACACAGTGACAAGGTGGTTGCCTTCAAGCCTAAGGAGGGCTTACAATGAAAACCACCTTCCTGGTACCTTGATTTTGGACTTCGCAGCCTCTCTAACTGTGAGAAATAAGTGTCTATGTTTTAAGCTACTCAGTTTATGGTGCTTTGTTATAGCCGCCTGAGTTGACACAGCCCCCTGTCAAACTTCAACATTTTCTTCTACTCCAGAAACATACAGAATTAATGAATTTTGTGGATTAAAATACTATCCCACCATTCAACTAAGATACCTGTATATGATACAAAATGATATAATTCCACCCTTGTAAAAATCAGGAAACTATAGTGTCACAATCTTGTCGTATGCTTCCATGCCCAAGGCCTAGCAATGTTATTGTGAAAAATTTACCAAGCTTCCCTTCATTTCTCAGTATGTTGTCCTTTAACTTCTTTCAATTTCTTCCTTTCCTACTCCCTCTCTTTCTCTGTTTCTTTCAGTCTGGTTATACGGAGTTGCCTGGGAAGTGGTAGGAAGATGCCTTACGTGTTTCTCACAGCCAACGAGTCAAATAATGAGTCAAATAATCAGTCTTTGATGACATGAAAACTAAGCAGCCAAATATATTTTGGCTGTTCACTGATTCTTTTTCTTTCAGGCATACTATTGACTTTTTAGTTACTCACAGTTTTTCACATGCATTCAAAGTTGGTGATTCTAAGGAGAAAAAAAAGTTCTGGAGTGCAAGAGAAATGTGTGAGTGTGTGAGTGTGCTGTGGGGGCTGATGACAATGGCATTTTAAATACTACAGTGTACTGTTCCCACAAATAAAGCACTAGAAAGAAGTAGCAGAGAGTGGTGGAAAAGTAGTTTATGCTTGTTTTGAAAAATCTTTCCTCTTGTCAGAGTTACAGGTAATCAAATACTAGGTTCACAAAGGATGTCACAGCATTAGAGGAAAGATGTTCAAAGTAAGAATTTGAGGGAATTTATGGATTATACTTGGAGCTCTAGATGATAAATGTTCTTTAAATGTAAATCTAAAGGGGATTTATACAAGAGGACAGATAGCATAGTAATAACAGTAAAATAGCTTTTTTATCATTATCATTATTATAACAATAGCAGCAGCTGCAGCCACTAAAATTAACTACATATTGCTCAATTCCAGTTATTGTTTTCAGGACTTTGTATGTATTACATTATTTATTTCTCAAAAAATTATGAAGGCTTTATTATTACTAACCTAATTTTATAGGTTAGGAAACAGAGATTTAGGATGTTAAATTAATTTTTCAAGTTCACACAACTTGTAAACAGTAGCATTTGAAATGTTAATACAGTATATAAGGCTCAAAATTCTTGCACAGACCTTAAATTCAGTCTCTTCCTAGATTATTAATGGTATAATTTTTAATGAAAAAAAAAACAGGAAAATTTAATTAACATTTTTATTAGGAATTTTATATACAGCATTGCTGTGTGATTTGAATATAGACTATATTCCAACCTTCAGTTGCAGAGGAATCTTCTTTTTTTTTGTAAAGATAAGCTACTCTGTTTCCTTTCACAATATTTTATTTGAAAATGTTCTAAAAGTCATCTGAATCTTTACAATTCTAGACCTTGATTTATTGTATTTTTAAATATGGAACTGTTAATGAGCTTCCTATCCTCTGAGATTTATCAAACTTGAAATCTAAGAATGCCATAACCTTTCTGGAAGTGTTTCTAATAGATTAGCAATTACAACTAATTTAATTAAATGAACTCATTTTTATTTTTAATGAAGTTGTTACTGTAGTAGTCATTTTCTGAGTATTGTACTTCAAGTATCTAAATATATTTCTTCCATTTGCCTAAATAATACCTTGCATAAATTAAAACAATGCCTCTTTATTTCAATAATTAATCTTTCTCATTCACAAAGATACAAATAAATAATTATTTGGATCTTTCCAACATTCAGAAATGGCAACAATGTTTTCAGAGAAAAGCAATCATTACGTAGTTGTATTATTTTAAGTAAAAATAGAATAGTTAAATCGAGATGTGGTAAAACACCATGATTTTGACTTTGTTTTCCAATATTGCAATATTGGCTGTAATGATAACTCTAGCAACAAAAAGAAGTGTTGGAAAGTAGTCAGGATATTAATTTACTTCTTTCCTATATAAATGTTATTAAAAAACTGAAGGAAAGGAGAAAAGCATGCCTTAAATTTAAAAAAATTAAAAATAGGAAGAAGGAAGGGAAAAAGTAGGGGTGTCAAGTAAAAAGTGAAAAAAATACTCAATGTATTTGTAACTCGAAAATGTTAAGCTAATACTAATTTAACTTATGTGGTTTATCTGGGAAGAAGTGATTTCTATTAAGGAGAAGAAATTAGGCAAATCAGAGTTAGAATGAAGGGTGAGACTTTAGGATAAATATATATGATATTGTGTATATATATAGCCATGTAACTAAAACATATAATCATATGGAACACTAATAAGCTTAGTAATACATGCTGTTACATAATAAAAGACTCAATATGAAGAGAATCCAGAAGACAGAGTTTGAAATCAAAAAGCAGGTTAAAGAGCACAGTAATATGCTTATCCTAGATCAAAGAAAAGTTTTATAATAAGTCTAGGCATTCTCAAGAGATACAAGATGAATTGGTGATTCAAATGATGGAAACAAGGTCAATTTCCTCTGTTTGTTAATGGACAGTGATTAATGTATTTACTTTTGCAGAGACACAGAAAGCTAAGAAAGAGTGTTGAAGGTGGAACTGGGGATGGAGAAGTGATTTATTTTAGTTTCCTCAGTTTCATATTTTTAGGGGATGAAGAGAGACTGGTTACCCTTCAAAAAAAGGCACTGATATCTGAAAAACAGCTTCTTGGTTCTTTAAACCTTTTAGAGGAAATCGATTTCCCAGCACTTTTTGCGCAAAGAAAAACAGTCTAGTGAACTGAACAGTGTTTGGAAAATTCATATATTGTATTCAGTTTTTTTGATGATGTAAGATTGGATCAGAGCAAAAAATATGCAAATTTACATTCTCTGAATATTTTCCTAGACTACAAATATCAAAATATTATGTTGAAATATAGACCAATGGAACAGGACAGAGGCCTTGGAGACAATGCCACACATCTACAACCATCTGATCTTTGACAAACCTGACAAAAACAAGCAATGGGGAAAGGAGTCCCTGTATAATAAATGGTGT
Organism: Cebus imitator; assembly: GCF_001604975.1. Lineage (NCBI taxonomy): Eukaryota > Metazoa > Chordata > Mammalia > Primates > Cebidae > Cebus > Cebus imitator. Next base: position 1,148,699 of record NW_016107817.1, on the reverse strand, counting down.
TAGGAAAACTGGCTAGCAATGTGCAGAAAGCAGAAACTGGACCCCTTCCTAACACTTTACACTAAAATTAACTACAGATGGATTGAACACTTAAACATAGGCTTAACAACATAAAAACCCTAGAAGAAAACCTAGGCAAAACCATTCAGGACATAGGTGTAGGCAAGGACTTCATGACTAAAACACCAAAAGCATTGGCAAAAAAAGCCAAAATAGACAAAAGGGACCTAATTGAACTCCAGAGATTCTGTACAGCAAAAGAAACAATTATTAGTGTGAACTGGCAACCAACAGAATGGGAAAACATTTTTGCAATCTACCCATCTGACAAAGGGCTAATGTACAGAATCTACAAAGAGCTAAAACAGATTTATAAGAAAAAAACAAACAAACCCATCCAAAAGTGGGAGAAGTATATGAACAGACACTTTTCAAAAGAAGACATATATGAGGCCAACAAACATATGAAAAAATGCTTATCATCACTGATTATTAGAAAAATGCAAATCAAAACCACATTGAGATACCATCTCACGCCAGTTAGAATGGTGATTGTTAAAAAATCTGCAGACAACAGATGCTGGAGAGGATGTGGAGAAATAGGAACACTTTTACACTGCTGGTGGGGGTGTAAACTAGTTCAACCATTGTGGAAGACAGTGTGGTGCTTCCTCAAGGACCTAGAAATAGAAATTCCATTTGATCCAGCAATCCCATTACTGGGTATATACCCAAAGGATTATAAATCATTCTATTAAAAAGACACGTGCACACGTATGTTGATTGTAGCACTGTTTACAATAGCAAAGACCTGGAACCAACTCAAATGCCCATTCACAACAGACTGGACAAGGAAAATGTGGTACATATACACCATGGAATACTATGCAGCCATAAAAAAAACAATGAGTTCATGTCCTTTGTAGGGACATGGATGAATCTGGAAACCATCATTCTCAGCAAACTGACACAAGAACAGAAAATCAAACACCGCATGGTCTCACTCATAGGCAGGTGCTGAGCAATGAGAACAGGTGGACACAGGGAGGGGAGCATCACACACTGGGGTCTGTTTGGGGGCTAAGGAAGGGATAGTCGGTGGTTGGGGAGGGATAACATGGGGAGAAATGCCAGATGTAGGTGACGGGGGTTGGAGGCAGCAAACCACATTGCCATGTGTGTACTTATGCAACAATCCTGCATGATCTGCACATGTACTCTAGAACCTAAAGTACAATTTAAAAAAAGAAGAAGAAAAAAAAGAAATATTACCAGTATTTTATTTAACTTCAAATATGAAGAAAATTCTTGTAAAAAAGATTTATAATTAAATCTTGAAACAAGAAACAAACACTTTCATGAAACAGAAAAGTAAAGATCTCCAAACAAAAATATTCAAAAACTAAGAGAGAAAGGAAAAAAATAAAAAAGAAAATACAAATAAACTTCAAGGATTAGAATATCCAATAGATACATGGGAATCATGGTCTATCACTCATTAGGAAAATAAATATATATATTTTTTACCTGAAAGTACACAGATTCTGAGTATACGAATATCTAAGGCTATATTCCAGAAAGAAAAATTTTAAAACTCACAGAAGACAGTACAGTCAGCCCTCTGGATCCTTGAATTTCTTGTACTCAGGTTCAACCAAGGTGGATTAAAAATATTTTTTAAAACCCACACAATGAACATTAAAAAAATTTTTAAACGCACACAATAAAAAAGTGTTTGTTCATAAATACCCTTATGAACAATGTGAAATAAACAAATGTGAAATAAATTTTCAAGTAACAGATTACACTTGTTATTTTCAAGTAAAATACCGTAATAAAAATAGAGTATAACAGCTATTTATATGCTGTTTACATTGTAATAAGTATTATAACTAATCTAGAGATGATTGAAAACGTGGGAATTGTGCGTAGGTTATATGCAAATAACACACTATTTTAAATTAAATATTTGCCAATTCACTGATTTGGGAATTAATAGGGTCCTCAAACCGATTTTGCACAGATTCCTAGCAACAACTGTAACAAGTTACAAGGAGAACAGATACACAAGTAAATAAATTAAGTATTTAGATAAATCATATAAAGATATGGATTTTATAGTTACATTTGAAAGCTAATTAGCATATCACAATTTGCTATTTAAAAGGAATTTTTAATTGAAATGTTAGATGTTGACAATGTAGAAATTAGCAAAGAGAAATTTTGGCAATTTTAAAGCAATATTTTAATTTACTGAAAATATACACGCATAGTTATTTTTTATTGAAATTAAAGGAAAAAATCCTAAAAGCATATATAAAAACATAAATGTATATGGTTAGACTCTCATTTAAACTAGTAAAGTGAGAAAAATGAAAATTAAAGAAATCAATCAGTGTAAGTGAAGTCAAAGAAGGAAAATGAAGGAAGCATTAATGTAAAACATAAAACACAGAATGTGACATTTAAAGTAGATTCATATAAATCAATAATTCTAATAAACAGGAATAAACACTCCTTTGAAAAGCAGAGATTCCTTTGAAACCTCTTAAGTAATTCCAAATAAATCAGCAATCATGGAAAATATAAACACATGCACTCTTTAATATGCAGAGGCTCATTTTGAATTAATAAACCTTCTTAGCAGGGATGGATCAGATATATATTTAAATAAATATGGTAAAAATTAAACAGAAAGTCAGAATTTAGAGACACTACATATAACCAACTTTTTCAAAGGATTTTTTCTGCAACATAAAGACAGTATCTGGTTTAAAAAAAAAAAGTAGGAATAAGAACATTTTGTTTGTTTTTAAGAAGGAGAAATGGCAGCATTCAGTGCACATGGACATGATCCAGTGAAAAGTGAAAATACAGGGGATGGAAAACAAAATATGGAGAGCCAATAAAGCAATTTTTTTTTATTATACTTTAAGTTCTGGGATACATGTACAGAATGTACAGCTTTGTTACATAGGATATATATATGCCTTGGTGGTTTGCTGCACCCTTCAAGCTGTCATCTACATTAGGTATTTCTCCTAATGCTATCTCTCTCCTACCACCCCGCCACCTGACAAGCCCTGGTGCATGATATTTTTCACCCTGTGTCCATGTGTTCTCATTGTTTAACTCCCACTTATGAGTGAGAACATGCGGTGTTTGGTTTTCTGTTCTAATATAGCAATGTTTAACATAGACAACAAGACCTGCCTACAGTTTATGAATCAAAATATGGTGTTTTGATATAATAATTAAAATAAGAAAACAACCCCTAGAAGAAATATGGGAATAAGCAGGCATGGGTTAACATGCAAGTGTTCTAATTGATGACAGTGAATCAACAACACTCTAAAAAGTTAATCAGTTAGTAAATAGACTAAAAATCCTTAAAAGTAGATGTAATAGTAAATATCAGAAGAGCTAAATCAAATTGTTACCACTAGTTGCCTTTGTGAGTAAGAAAAATGAAGACTTTTAAATTTACGTATATTCTTCTGGGCTATTTGAAAATTATTAGAATGTGGATTTAAATTTAAACTATTTCATGTAACAAATTTGACATAAACTTTGTGAACAAATAATGTGAAGTAAATAAATATGAAAGAAACTTTCAAGTAACAAATTATGCTACATTTTCCAATGGAACATGAAGATGCATTTACATAGAACAAAAATAATCTACACAAGTTAACAATGAAAGATGTTCCAATATATTATGTGAAAAATTACAGTTACAGAAAAATATGTATTAAATTCTGAATGCATATATTTGGATATACTTGGGGAGGAGAAAAGAAAATCTCTTTGTTAGCTGAATGTTTTAAAAACCACAAACGTGCATTACTCTTATAATTATCATATTCTTAACTAATAAGTTTTAAAAACTAAGAATTCTAGATGTCAGATGTTGCTGAGAAATGTTTGATCATAGTTTAGCAATATATACCATTTGGGAGGATGAAAAGCTTTCTCTTTTAATGCTGGAAGAAGGTGGTGGAGCCTCTATTAACATATCAATTTGATCACTTTTATTGCCATTAATTACTGACCATGGATGCAGGAATACCTACCTGCCTTTTACTTAGAATTTCTAAAGAGATGAGGACAATAGGTCAGATCTTACCTTCTGCATGATTCCCTTGTGCAGTATTTACCACAACCTTGAATCTCCACGTCTGAATTATGAGAATAGCTTCAATCATTTAATCAGACCATTACATATGCTTAAATTCTATTTGTTGTCAAAATAAGATGTGGGGAACGCTCCCGTGTGAGGCCCCCCCTAATGTGTGGGCCTCAACAGATGGTGAGCTTGAGCCCAGACACAGTTTCCTGCTGGAGGCAGTCGAGCTATGGGAAAGAAGGAACTAAGAAATGACTGATGTTGCAAAAGTATCTACTTCTGACTGCAATGAGGCTTGGGCAAGGGTTGTGTGGTTTTGTCAGACATTATGTCTCCACTAGGCCTCTGCATGACCTTTACGACTTTGTTTTTCAAGAAGTTTTACCTTATCCGCATGACTGCCTTGAATCCTAGATAATGACTTTATGGCTTAGCTTGTGATTCTTAGGTATTGTTATTTACAAAAGTGTGTTTTGGTAAAAACAAATAAAGCATACCACCTGCCCACTTTTATGAACCTTGAATGTCATGCTTAAGATTGTTTTCATGATCTTATATTTTGTAACTTTCCATTCCTCTTATTGTTGATTGTGTAAACACCTTTGATCTTAAGGTATATATTGAGACCCTGGACAAAAATAAATTTGCTGTTTAGGCATTGCCTTTTCAGTCCTCCAGACCCCAGCTTTTCTGTCTCTCTTTATTTCTGTGCACCCCTTTTTCAGGTCGGGACTCTCTTGCTGGCCAAGACTCCCCGGCAGATCTTCTGTCACCCACAATAAGAAAACTGTCCTACATTCTTATTTACCCTAGAATAAAAGATATTGATAGTGGAGTACTATGTCCTTCCTCTTGTATGCTTTTAGAAACATTAATTTAATTATTTAGATATATAAAACAAATAATTAAGATCTACTTATTAAGCTAGTTGTATTAATATACCTGTTGAGTATGGAAGAAGGGAAGATTTAGGTGTTACAGTTCAAATCAGATCTTTTTTGTGACTTAACTTTAAATGTCTTTGGGAAATACCTGATTGTCTTTTTAATCATAAAGAAGAAAAACTATGAGAATAACTGAAGGCTTTAAATTTAAAATGATAGAATTGCCTCCTAGAGGAGTGAGAACAGAGAAAAAAAATTTTGATTTATCGGTCAACACATTGTGAACAAATTTCATATTTCATTAGATCCTTTTTTTGTTTATTATAATTTGAGGTTTTTTTCCCTTTTGGTTCTTTTGGACTTGTTTTTATGTTTTATATATTGTCAGATGGTCTTCTTGTTTAACACGTACTGATTCTAACATACAGAATTAGCTCATATTATAAAATCTGCTGTTAAAAATGACTTAAAACATAAATTATAGTATTTCACAGCACAAATAATTGGCATGTATTAGTGTTTTCCAAGTGTAAATTTTGTATTACAATCAAAGCAACATTACACTGGGGGACCACTGTGTGCCAGGAACTATCCTAGAGAATTGGAATAGATCAGTGAACAAAATAGAAAAATATTCCTCTCTCCACCCAAAGAAATTCTGAAAAGATTATGCATTGTGTTAGAAACTGAATTGCAAAGAGAAACATGTACTTGCTCTTTTTCACTCCCATGTTTTTAATATTCTTAGAAAACTTATGGATATTATTAATTCATAGATAAAAATGCAAATCCAGATGGAAACTTTGACCTGCATCCTGGGATTGCAGAGTACCAGGCTGTATTGGGAATTAGTAGCCAGGCAGATGATGGATGGTGACAGTATTGTTTCACTTAATGAAGTGGCTATTGAAGCTTAAAAGGGGAAAGATGACAAAAGGGAACTGAACACTTTTGTCTGGGAAAGAAAAAAAAAAGCTTTATATTATACCAAGGAGAACTAAATTCACTACTTCTTTTTGAACTTCATTAATCTTTTCTCTGAAAATCTATCTCATTGTTAAGCAGCTTGATGGCCACTTTGGGAAAATGCTTTGCTTCTTCATAATGGAATCAATGCCTTCATTATTCTGAGGCTCCAGTGATATTCCACCTTCACAGATATTTTAAGACCAGCAATGCTCTGGAGAAGTCAGTGTGAAGATGCCAAATGGTACCATCGATACAAGATTTTGCCTCGTGGGGCAATTTTTCTTTATTAATTTGTTACTGAGAACAGCAACACATAGAAGAGCCAAATGATGTTGCTGAGAATTTTTATGCAGAGACAACTATATATGAGCACAAGAAAGAGAAGCTTTTGAAGTTCTAGTGAATCTTTTTTGTAGCCTGATCTAAGGTTTAATAATGCAAACTTTCAGTGAAGTCAAAAGGCAAAACAAAATGTCATAACAAAAAATATATCTATGAAAATCCACACTTCTAAAAGCAGTCAAATCATTTTCCAATGCCAATCCCTAAAGCTTTCCCAATTTATATCTATTTTTATAAAAAGAAAGCAAAAAAAAAACACATGAAAATTACCTAAGACTCCTTCTTTTGGAAAGTATTCAAAATCCAGCACTACTTCATTCTTTGACTATTACAATATCGACTTTTATTAGCAGAAAAATCATTTTTGTTAAGAATATCTAAGTAATTAAGAAATATTTTTAAAACGAATAACTCGTTATTAATCATTGTTTTTCTTTTGAAAACCACTGGGCAGACAGCTTTTGTTTTTAATGTGTAGTCAATTAAATCATTTTGGTACTCTAAGGTAGTAGCTCAGCTATATCATACTTTGCTGTAACAATGCCTTGATGTTTTGTCTTTGATATGAGTGTTTTTTTCTTTTAAATCACAGGTACTTGTTTTCAGCCTCGTTTTTCCCCATCAGTTCCTGCATCTGTGCAGTGGGTGGAACTGGCTCTATATCAGTTCCAAACCTTTAGTGATAGGGATCACAGACTAAAAAAACAGCCTAAAATGCCAATGGTTGTGTAGAGGAGGCAGAAAATGAGGACAATGTCTGCTGCTGGCCTAATACTTTGCCTTAAAAATGTAGTGTGGTGTTCTTGGGGTTTATTATTTTTCTAGGGTTCAGAAAAGAATTTAGAAAAGTGGAGTTAACAATTTTCTTTTATTATTTTTAAGTAAGCTTGCACATAGAATAGGCCAAAATGGAAACACTGCTCATATCTGACTATGAATGTGAACATTCAGAATACAAGTAGACTATTACAAATGGGAAAATAAATGGGACTTTTAAAAAGTGTTAGATATATATTTTTTCAAATGTTCTTTGAGATATAACTGGCAGAAAGACTAATTTAGGATCCAGTTTTTTGGCTAACCACACAAAGAAAACATAAATTATTTTGCAGAATTTCAATTACAAATGTATTTGAATCTAATTTTTCTTCAATTTCATGATTTATTAAATCAGCCTAAAACTACAACTAAACCACACAACAAAACACATAGATTCAGGTACTTAAAATTAAACAGGTCTAAGATGAGAATTAGACAGAAGTAACTTATAAAGCTTTCCTCTTTGATATTATTTTTTCCTTAAAATGTTATTAACACTTTTTTTAAATGGAGATTTTCACTTTCAGCACTGACATGCCTGGAAGTTGTTACTCATGTCCTTACAACAAGAGAATACCGAACAAATGCAAAATCAATGACTCTTGTTAGATGTGGCAGAGAAAGGAGTTTCCATAGGCAAATGTTGAATGTCACAGCTGAGGATCTGTCTGTTTACTGAGAACAAAAGCCACTGGAACCATACGGTAGCAAATACACTTAAATGGTAATTTTGATAAATTGTTTGAAGTTGAATTGCTGGCCTGATTGAGAATTTCCTAGGAAGGAATGTAGACGTAAGGGTACCCCAACAATTTCCTGGTTTTTACCTCCAAGAATCCAACAAATATCATTTGTTGGTAAAAATTCAAGAAATATCATTTTGTGGCTTGGGCAGGGGCAGGAGAACAGTAATCATTGTGGAAATGTCTTGGTAGTTCTACATAACAAAGGACTATTTTCCGGGGGAAAGACTTTAACAAAGCTTTGCTCCAAAGCAGTGGGGGACTGGCATTCTTCTCACTCCTGCCCACTCCAGTTATTCTGCTCTCTCTGAGGAAGCAGGGAACTATATAAGAATTAATACATGTAAATGTCATAGAAGAGAAACAAGAATCGATACAAACCTGAGAAACCTTCAACAACAATATCAACTAACAGAGCTGCACTGAGACTACTTAGCTACTCCCTCCTAAGTGCCAGAACTGTTTCAGCCCACCCAGCAAGTGCCTTCATATTCCCTGTATTATTCAGGGTTCTGCAGAGAGACAGAGCCAATAAAATATATGTATATATAAAAAGGAGTTGATTAGGGAGAATGGCTGACATGATTACAAGGCAAAGTTCCATAACAGGCTGTCTGAAAGCTTGGAAAGGAAAGAAACCAGTAGCATGACTCAGTCCAAGTCTGAAAGCTTCAAAATCAAGGAAGCTGACAGCACAACCCACAGTCTGAGGCCAAAGGCCCTACAGGCTTTGTGAGGCTGCTAGCGCAAATTGCAGAATCCAAAGGCCAAAGAACCTGAAGTCTGATGTTGAAAGAAAAGGGGGAGAGGAGTCAAGCGTCTGGCACAGGAAGAGAAAGAGAGTGAGAGAATCAGCAAGCTGCTTATTCCTCCTGCCTGCTTTGTTCTAGCTGTGTGGTTACATATAGCCAATTGTATGGTTCCCACCCACATTGATGGTGGGTCTTCCTCTCCCACTTTATTGAGTTATATGTCCATCTCCACTGGCAACCCACCCACACAGAAATACCCAGAAAAATATTTTAGCAGCAATCTTGGCATCTCCCAATTCACTCAAGTTGATACCTAATATTAACCATCACACTCTGACCCCAACCTCCCTTCCCATCTAGGGGAAGGTCTTTCCACACTGAAACTAGTCTATGAAGTCTGCAGGTTGTGGCTACTCCATCAGATGCACATACATCAATATAAAACAACAAAATATATGAAAAACCAAAAAGACAAAAAACTACTACAATAACCACTGACCCCAAACAAATGAAAGCCTACAAACTTCCTGACAAAGAATACAAAGTAATTATTATAAGGAAGATCAGCAAATTCTAGGAAAATACAGATAAATGATTTAATAAAATCAGAAAAACATAAGTGATTTGAAATGAGAAATTTAGCAGGTAAATTATTTATTTAAATTATATAATTAAATAATAACTAAATTATTAAATGAATAATATTTTTAAATTTTAATTATTTGATTCTAGGAATAGCTGTATCATTGAATAATTTTTATGTTATTTAAAAATCAAGTAGAAAATTTTAGAGCTGAAAAATATAATTAATGGGAAAAAATTAATACAGAACTTTAACAGCAAATCAAGTAGAATAAAGAATCTGTGAACTTGAAGTCATGTAAATATACTGAGAACAAGAAAAAAACAAAATAATAAGAATAAAGTTTATGAGATTTATGGAACAACATCAAAAAAGCAAAATCCAAATCATAGAAACTTATGAAGAGAAGTGGGGAGAAATGTGGCAGAAATATATAATTCAAATAAATAATATCAAAAAACTTTGCACATCTGGGAAAAGATATAAATATCCAGATACAAACGGTTAAATGTCCCTATCAGATTCACTCCAAACCATCAAGACATCATGATCAAGCTGCCAAAAATCAAAGAGAGGATCTGAGAGCAGCAAAGGCAGTAAATCACATATTGGGGGGTTCAGTAGTTTTAGCAGGGGACTTTTCAGCATATACAGACCAGGAGAAAGTGGAATAATATATTCAAAATGCTGAGGTAAAACAATTATGAAGCAAGAATACCATACCAGGCAAAGCTATGCTTTAGAAATAAAGAAAAGATAGAGGCCGGGCGCGGTGGCTCAAGCCTGTAATCCCAGCACTTCGGGAGGCCGAGGCGGGTGGATCACAAGGTCAAGAGATCAAGACCATCCTGGTCAACATGGTGAAACCCCATCTCTACTAAAAATACAAAAAAATTAGCTGGGCATGGTGGTGTGTGCCTGTAATCCCAGCTACTCAGGAGGCTGAGGCAGGAGAATTGCCTGAACCCAGGAGGCAGAGGTTGCGATGAGCGGAGATCGCACCATTGCACTCCAGCCTGGGCAACATGAGTGAAACTCCGTCTCGAAAAAAAAAAAAAAGAAAAAAGAAAAGAAAAAATAGATTTCCCAAGCAAATGAAAGCCAAGGAAATCACCAGATCTGTATCTGTCTTACAAAAAATGTTAAATGTAGTACTTCAAAGTGAGATTAAAGGATGCTAATAAGCAACACAAAAATATGAAAGTATAAAACTCGTTGGTAAAAGTAGGTTCACAACCATATTAAGAATATTCTGATATTATTGTACTGGCATGTAAATTACTTCTATCTTTATATAAAGATTAAAACACAAAACTACTAAATAATAGCTGCAATAATTTGTTATGGGATATACAATATAAAAATATTTAAATTTTGATATAAAATTGTAAAAATGTATGTGAGTAGAGTAAATCTGTAAAGTTATTTTATGCAATCAAAATTAAGTTTGTTATCAGCTTAAAATAGCTTCTTATAATTATAAAATGTTTTATATTAACCTCAGGGTAACCACAAATAAAAAAGTTATAGTAGATACACAAAAGACAAACAGTGAGAAATCTAAGGCATAAGACTAGAGAATATTATCTAATCACAAAGGAATACAGAAGAAAGGAAAAATAAAGGACAAAGGATCTACAAAACCAGAATACAATGAGCAAAATGACATTAGTGAGCCCTTATCTCTCAATAATTACGTAGCAGATAAATAGATTAAATTCTGCAATCAAGAAATATAGAATGGCTAAATAGATTTCTTTAAAAAAAATCAATTATGTGCTATATATAAGGGAATCATTTCACTTTTTAAGGACACAAATACAGCAAAAGTGAAAGGGTGAAAAAAAGATCTTCCATTCAAATGAAAGCCAAAATACATAAAGGGTAGCTATACCTTTATCTAAGTAAAAATGTGTACAACAAGACTAAAAGTATCATTATATTATGATAAAGGGATGAATTTATCAAGAAGATGTAGCAATTAAAAACATATATGTACCACCAATCAAAGCACCTAAACATATAAAAGAAATATTAATAAATCTGAAGAAAGAAGAGATTGCAATATAATAATAGTATGGACCATCAATATCCCACTTTTAACAATGAACAGATAATCCAGACAGAAAATCAGTAGAAAAACGATGAACTTGAACTATATTTTAGACCAAATGGACCAAAGAATCATATACAAAACATTCCATCAAATAAGGGCAGAATACACATTCTGGTTTAGAATTATATCATATGTTAGGCACAGAACAAGTCCACAAGTTTAAGAGGATTGAAATAATATTAAGCATTTTTTTTCTGACCACAATGGTATGAATAAAATGGTATAAATGGAAAAATCCTGGAAAATTCACAATATGTGAAAATTAAACTGCATTCATCTGAACAACCAATCAGTCACATCTGTAATCCTAGCATTTTGGAAGGCCGAGGTGGGCAGATCACGTGAGGCCAGGAGGTCCAGACCAGTCTGGCCAACATGGAGAAACCCACCTCTAGTAAAAATACAAAAATAGCCGGCCATGGTGGTGCATGACTGAAAGTATAGCTACTCAGGAGACTGAGGCACGAGAATCACTCGAGCCTGGGAGGTGAAGATTGCAGTGAGCCAAAGATGAAGAAGTTAAGGTATGGAAAAAGATATCCTTACTAACTGTGTTAGTCCATTCTCATGCTGCTAATAAAGACAAACATGAGACTGGGTAATTTATGAAGGAAAGATATTATGAGGAAAAAAAAGAAAAACAACAACTGCAGACCAGTATCTCTCAGACACAAAAATACTTGGCAAATTATTAGCAAATTGAAACTAAAAGTAAGTGAATAAAATTTATTTCAGATATGGTTCAACAATAAAAAATTATTCAGCTTTTCCCACAACATGAACAAACTGAGAATAAAAATCACAGGATCATATCAATTCATTCAGAAAGAACATATAAAAAATTCAACACTTAAGACAAAATCTCTTAGCAAACTTAGAATACAGGAAAGTATCCTCCACTTGATAGGTAATAATGTGTAAAATCTATAATATTGTCCATAATGTTGTGAAAGTGGATACTTTCCCCTAAAATTGAGAACAAGGCAAGAATGCCTTTTCTGACCACCCTTATTCAACATTGTATTGGAAGTCCTAGTGAGTGCAAGTTAAATAAAATAAATTAAAGGAATAAGAGAAAAGGAAGAAATAAAACTGTCTTTGTTCAGAGATGACAGAGATGATATGATTGTCTATGCAGAAAATCTCAAATTTTCAGTGGAAAAAAAAAAAAACCTTCTGAAAATAACAAGTAATTATTGCAACATTACAGGATACAAAGTTAATTTGAAAAATCAAAATTTTTCTTATATATCAGCAAAAAAAAACTTAGAATTTGAAATTAACAACACAGCACCCTTTGGACCCATATGTGGAAAACTACAAAATACCAATATATGACACTCCAAATAATTAAGGAGGTATTCTGTGTTTCTGGACTGGTAGATTTATTACTGTTAAGATGTCAATTCCTCCCAGCTTGGTGTATAGATTCAATGCAATCTCAGTCAAAATATCAGCAAGCTATTGGTGCATATTAAGAAACTGACTACATGTATATGAAAAAGCAAAATACCTAGAATAACCAACACAATAGTGAAGATGAAAAATAAAGGTGGAGAGCAGATGCTACTCAATTTTAAGAAACATTAAATGTCTGCAATAATTAAGAAAGTATAGTATTGGTGAAAGTACAGAGAAAAGGCATGAGGAGAAGGTTGGAGTTATCCATAGACTATATTGGAGAACTCAGAAATAGATTCACATATACAATCAAATAGCATTTGAAAACAGGGCAATGAAAATTAAATGGAGAAAGGCTAATCATTTCAAGAAATGGTGATGAAAAAATGAACATCACAAGCAAAATACTGAAGCTAGACAGAGACCTTATCCCTTAAAGAAATACTAACAGAAATAGATCTTAGGCCAAAATGTAAAATACAAAACTATAAAAGTTTTGAAAAAAGCATAGGAGAAAATCTACATGAACTTGACTGTGGTGATGAATTTTTAAATACAATCCCTAAAAGTAAAAAAGAAATAATGATTGACATTATTAAACATAAAATTTCTGCTTTGGAAAACATATTAAGAATATGAAAAGACAAGGCACAGGTTGGTAGAACATATTTGCAAAACATCTGAGGAAGCACTTGTATCAAAAATAGATAAAATACTCAATAGTCAATAATAAATAACCCAATTAAAAATTGTCATAAAAATGACAAGACAGCTGATCATAAAAAATTACAGATAGCAAATAAGCATAGGAAAAGATTTTCAAAATGGTTTGTCATTAGGGAATTGTCAATTAATACAACAATGAGAAAACTTTACATACCTTTTAGAATAAACTCCAGAATAAATTGACAATATCAACTGCTGGTGAGAATGCATAGCAACAGAAAATGTCATTCACTGCTGATGGGAATGCAAAATGGCATGGTTTCTTTGAAAGACGGGGTTTGGCAGTCATATAAAACTAAACATAGTCTTTTCATACATTCCAGTCATCATGCTTGCAGATATTTACCCAACTGATTTAAAACACCATATTACCCATAATACGGGCACATGAATGTCCACAGCAGCTTTGTTTATAATTGCTAAACATCTGAAGCAACCAAGATTTCCTTCCATGTATTTGATAACGGATAATAGATAAACCAACTGTGACACATATAAAATGGAATATTATTCATAATAAAAGCTTATTCTTGATGAAGTAAAGAAACAATGAGTTATTATGCCAATGCAAAATGATGATTAATCTTAAATGCGTAATGCTAAGTGAAAAAGGCCAGTCTGAAAAAGCTACATACTTTCTAAGTCCAATTATACGAAGTTTTGGAAAAGGTGAATTCTAAAGATGGCCAACAAATCAGTGGTTCACAGGGCTTGTGTTGGGGCATACTGCGTAGGCTAAGCACAAAGATTTTTAGTTTAGTGGAATTATTATATATCATACTATAATGGTGAATACAAGGCAATAAGTAAGCATTTGTCAAAACCTGTAAGACTTTACAACAAAAAGAATACACCTTAATTTATGCAATTAAAAATATTTCTAGGCCAGGCACAGTGGCTCATGCCTGGAATTCCAGCACTTTAGGAGGCCAAGACTGGTGGATCACTTGAGGTCAGGAGTTCAAGACCATACTGGCCATAATGGTGAAATCCCGTATCTACTAAAAGAGCCGAGATTGCACCACCGTACTCCAGCTTGGGTGACAGAGTGAAACTCTCTCAAAATTTATACATATATATATATATATATATATATGTATATATATACACACATACATATATATATATATACACACATACATATATATATATATATATATATAAAATTTCAAGATAGAAGACAGAGCGTGACAAATGAATCTAAATGTATTACAAATGTATGAAACAAATCTGACTGTTTTGTTTGCCCGAGGCTATCATTTGTTTTACCTTCTTTCCTGAAGATAGTTTCCATCATTCCACAATTTTAGATGAATTGAAATTTCTCAGCATTATCTTCTAATTTTCAATATCATACTAAGCATTATATTATCAACCTAATTATCTCTATTTGATAATCTTTTATTATTGAATGTCAAAATACCTTATTTAGCTTCTCAATTTTTAGCCATTATACATTGTTAATATTACTGATAATTCCTGGAACTATCAATTTATGTTTTTGGTTAATACTGGAAAATTTTTGTATTATTTCAAGTGTTGCCTCCTTTTCAAAGTGTCTATTTCCTCTTTCTGAACCTCTAATAATTTTAACACTGATTTTTTTTCTTCTATCTTCCTAGTCACTTGGTCACTTAACTTCTCTTTCATATTTTCAGTCCATGTCTCTATTCCCTGTATTCTGAGTCGTTACTGCAGCTGTGTTTAACTTACTGCTTAAAATACAAGTTTTAAAATTTGGAATTATAAACACACAGAAACATATACATACATGTATGCACATGATTTACTTAACATTATATTTGGGCAAAGGCTTAGTCTCTTTAACAATGCAGCAATGTAAGCCTTCCCCATCAGGTTAACCTTGCCTTTTATTTCTGATATTCTTTATTTTCTCTGCTTCTTGCTGCTTGCACTGATGCCGCTTCCTGAACTCAAGGTCTCTTTTCCTTTCCTTTTTTCTTTCTTTTCTTTTTTCTCTTTTTTTCCTCTCCTTTCCTTTTTCCTTTCCTCTCCTCTCCTCTCCTTTCTTTTCTTGTCTTTCTTTTCTTTTAATTTCATTGCTTTTTATTAAGTACAGGCATGTACTAAAATATATATTTTGTGTAATATAAAAAGATGCCTCCCAAGATATCTAGCCCACCAAGGAAATGGTAGAATTTCTTAACCAAATTTTAAGAAGATTTTTAAAACTTAATGATATGATCATGCATGCATATGATTTTGTGTTCTGCATGCAATAATTGAAGAGTAGAAGAAAGACTAGTGGAAGATTAAGGGAAAGATATATGGAACAAAAAATGTATTATTTTTATTCATTTATTATCTTTTATTATTTACGTTTCCATTCCAAACATTTAATGATAGTGAATGCAATATAATATAAAAAGTTATTTTTATAATTATTAGAATGTTAGGAATTAGAAATATTCACATATTTCTAACATATATTTCTCAGAAATATACGTTTTATTTGATTTTCATTATATCTCTGTAAGGTAGGTGTTATTATTATTATTAATTTTTTGTTTGAGACGAATCTTACCCTGTCACCAGGTTGGAGTGCAGTGGCACAATCTCTGCTCACTGCAACCTCCGCCTCCCAGGTTCAAGCGATTCTCCTGCCTCAGTCTCCCAAGTAGCTGTGACTACAGGTGTGTGCCACCACGCCAAGTTAATTTTTGTATTTTTAATAGAGATGAGGTTTCATTCACCATGTTGGCCAGGATGGTCTTGAGAGCCGTCCCGCCTCGCCTCGGCCTCCCAATGAGACATTGACCACCAACTGC
Organism: Cebus imitator; assembly: GCF_001604975.1. Classification (NCBI taxonomy): domain Eukaryota; kingdom Metazoa; phylum Chordata; class Mammalia; order Primates; family Cebidae; genus Cebus; species Cebus imitator. Next base: position 1,132,449 of record NW_016107817.1, on the reverse strand, counting down.
GGAGGTGAATGAATTCTAACGTCCCAAAGTGCTGGGAATACAGGTGTGAGCCACCATGCCTAGCCTGAATAGGTATTATTAATATTTATTGTTGCTCTAATTATTATAGTTTAAGGAACTGAGGCCAACAGCAGTTACCAAATCTAGATAGCCTAAGTCTACATGGTATGCTTTTACACCTCACAGTATTTGAAAATATTAAGTATTTTGGTAAGGTGGTGGCAGAAAAGAAAAGAAGAGCAAAATGATGAAGGAGGACTGTCACCAAGGGCAAACCGGGCCATAGTATAAAAGCAAAACATGACACTGGGGTCTATGGAGGGGAACTAGGGGAGAAATGCCATATATAGGTGACAGGGGGTTGGAGACAGCAAACCACATTGCCATGTAAGTACCTGTGCAACAATTCTGCATGATCTGCACATGTACTCCAGAACCTAAAAATCTAAAGTACAATTATAAATAAATAAATAAATATATATATATATATATATATATATATATACATACATACATATATATTTAAAGCAAAACATGGTAATCAAGATTTTGAATTCTGAAGGGTATTGGGGCTTCAAGTAATTCAGTAAGATGATGGACTAAAATCAAGGCTATTTCTTGAAGTCCAGAACTGGAGTGAACTCCAGCTCTTTTATAAAGGTAAAAAAATACATAATTTCTTCAAAATGGAGGCATACTCACAATACTGGAGACAAATTTTTCAATATGAAATAGAGTTTATCGAATAAAACTTAAAAGTGGAGGCAGCACATAGTGCACAAGATAAAGGAGGAACTAATTTATCACACAGAGGTGTGTACTAAGCCTCAGCACAGATCATATGTAGTATAAATTATACTTCATGGAAAAGGAATCCTCTAGCTATAATTCTTAAGAAACTTCAGGGAAGATAGAGCTTCCTTGTTACAATAATGACCTTGTTTACGAGGAGGTTTACAGAGCAGATAATTTCATCAGTCTGATTTAAAACGAGATTACTCAAACATACCCCCCACCCCGCGTTTTTCAGCTACTGAAAGGAAGAAATGAGGTAAAGATAATCAGATTCATCTTTTAAAAAAAAATCAAGGTTTGAGTCTAATGCTTATAGCAAGTAATAGGTAAAGGAAGCCAGAGGGCAGCAGCTATACGCAATCAAGTAGAATGTAAACTAAATAAATCATTTGTTTGTATAGAGGATAATAAGTATTATCTTTTTCTCACCTCTTGAAAGGTTCATGGCTGACATCCCTGTAACATAAGTCATTAACAAGAGAAAAGCATAAGGAGTTTATTTACCTAAAGTTGTACATTAGATAAATAATTTTTGTTTTGTTTTGTTTTTTTGAGACGGAGTTTCGCTCTTGTTGCCCAGGCTGGAGTGCAATGGCGCGATCTCGGCTCACCGCAACCTCCGCCTCCTGGGTTCGGGCAATTCTCCTGCCGCAGCCTCCTGAGTAGCTGGGATTACAGGCACGCGCCACCATGCCCAGCTAATTTTTTTGTATTCTTAACAGAGACGGGGTTTCACCATGTTGACCAGGATGGTGGCGATTTCTTGACCTCGTGATCCACCCGCCTCGGCCTCCCAAAGATAAATAATGTTTTAGAAACGAAGGCCCAAATGACCGAGGGAAATCTGTGTGTTTTTGCGCTAAATCTGATAAAAGAAGTGGACAGTCATGGAGAAAGATGATTGGGCAAAATGAAATATGATCTAATGGTAATAAACTGGGGCATGGGGGAAGAACTCAGCAAGGCCGGTTTGTTCAGATTCCTCAGCGTCTCTTTAAGACATTTCTTCTCCCCAGGTATGGGGCAGGATGCCTGTTACATGATGATCTTATGACCTACTGTCATGTGAAGTAGACCAGAGAATCCTTTTACGGACGGCTCTCACACAGAAAGGTGGGAGAAGATGAGACAATGACTTTCAAGTACCTTATTTGGGTGCAGCATGTCCTAAAACTGTAGTTTTATGACTAACTTTCTCAAAATCATCCTAGGTAAAATGCCTTAAAATTAGATGTTAGGAACTTCACATATAGATAGGATGTAGAAGAATGAAGAAAACCTTTACATCTATACTGACCACAAGAATATCCCAGGAGAAAATATAAATCAAAATGTTGTATTGCCTAAAAAGGAAGAGTGGTTATGAAGAAGCTTTGGTTAAATTAATATCAAAGGGAAATAAACAATTTATATCTGGTGGCAGCTTCCATTTCTGAAGGAATGTGTCTGGCTTGTTATATATCAAACAGAAGAGCATCCTTACTAAGACAGTGAAGATGCTCAGGAGAAAGGAGAAACCAATGAAGACTTTAATGGAATGACGGTTTGGCAGGAAATGAAAGAGTTCCAAATGTAAAAGCAGTCCACTCATACAAGGGAGAGTGAAGCAGAGAAAAATTGCAAGACACTCTAAGATCTTACTAGAGTTGAATCTATCCATTTCTTCTAAATTTTCTAGTTTATGTTCATAGAGATGTTCCTAATATTCTCAGATGGTTGTCTGTATTTCTATGAGGTCAGTGAGAATATCCCCCTTGTCATTTCTCATTGTGTTTATTTAGATCTTTTCTCTTTTTTTAATTTGTCTAGCTAATGCCCTATTTTATTAACTTTTTTTTTTAAGTTCCTTGATTTGTTGATCTTTTGAATAGTTTTTTATGTCTCAATCTCCTTTACTTCAGCTCTAATTTTGCTTACTCCTTATTCTCTGCTAGCTTTGGGATTTGTTTGCTCTTGCTTCTCTAATTGTTTAGTTGTGAATTTAAGTTGCTAACATGAGGTATTTTTATCTTTTGATTTGGGCACCTAAAAACAACAGAGTGTTGCATTGTTCTCTTTGTTGCATGGTACATATTCTAAAACTGATCATGTAATCGGAAGTAAAACACTCCACAGCAAATGCAAAAAGCTGAAATCTTAACAAACACTCTCTTAGATCATAGTGCAAATTAGAAATCAAGATTAAGAAATTCACTCAAAACCACATAAGTACATGGAAATTAAATAATTAAATAACTTGCCCTGAATGACTTTTGGACAAATAATGAAGTTAAGGAAGAAATCAAGAAATTCTTTGAAACTAATGAGAACGAAAATGTAACATACCAGAATCTCTGAGACATAGCTAAGGCAGTGTTAAAAGGGAAATACATAGCATTAAATGCCCAAATCATGTACTCTCAAATGCCTTGACTCTGAAGATCTGTTTGGTGTGTGTCAGTTCAGTCTTCCCAATGTCTATATTTTTTATTTCATAAATTTCTTGCTAAAGCATGACATTCATACAGAGAAATACATAAATTAGGTGTGTAAATAAATCTTAGCAAAATGAATACACCAATGATCAAAAGAACATTACCAGTGCCCAGAAGTGTACCTCATGCATCTTGTCAGTAACAACTTCTGTTACTAAATTAAACACTGTCCTGAACTGGAACATAGTATAAATATACATTTTGCATTTTGTGAAATGTTACATGAGTATAATCACATAGCAGATAATTGTCAATGTCTGCCTTCTTTCATTCTTACTTATAGTATTGGGTGTAGTTTTAATTCATTCATTTTCATTGCTGCTTAGTGTTCTGCTCCATAAATACCTCACAATATTTTCATAATTCAACTAGTATTGGGCATTTAAATTGTTTCCAACTGGAGCTATTGAAATAGTGCTGTTATCAACCATTTTGTGAATTTTGGGGCATATTTTTTGTGTTTTATATTTGGGAATAGAATTATTGAAATATATGTTGAATAAACTTTCCATCTTTGTAGAAACTACCTATTTTCCAAAGCAGTTGTACCAATTTACTTTTTTACCACTGTTGTATGAGAGTTCAAGTTGCTCCATATTCTGGCAATATTTTAAGTTGCCTTTTATTTTTACTGTAACTATTCTGGAAAATGTATAATAATATTACACTTTGGTTTTAATGTAGTATTGCTTTTTCTTAATGATTAATAAAGTGCATTTTTTAAACTACATTATTACAAAATGCATTGCCTGGAGCTACTTATTATACTTTATTAGCATGTTCCAATGATTTTTCTGGGGAACCGTAACTGCTTACTTTCCATTTCTTTTAGTTTTCTTTTCCTTCACCATGAATTTCATTATTTAAGTAGTCTTTCAGAGATTTTCTATGTAATCACTTCTAGTTTTTATATATGAAAATATATTATTTATACTTGACTTACATTTTAACTACTTTAGATTTTTACATTGCCAGTACAATGACAGTAGTAGCACAGAGCTTTTTGGTATTTATGGATGGTGCTTAAGATGATAAAACACCCCAAGGATGGTGTTTTGTATTTTTCTCTACTTTGTTGAGGGTTTGAGGGAATTTTTTTTAATCACCTGTAATGTTTTGATTATCATCACAATGGTGATGATGATAGTGATGAAGATCATGAAGTGGGTGTATTTATTTTTGTTTGGTTTAGTGCCCAATACCCTACTTAATCACTTGGATCATGCCCCTCCAATGACTAATTCTGAAAAATTTCCCATTACTACTTTGTAAATCGTTTTTGTTCTATCTATCCTTTTCTTTCCTTCTAAAAATCACACTCGATTTATATGGAGACTCTAATTCTACATTCCTTGTTTTAAATGCATTTATGTCTTCTATCCATTAATTTTAATTTTTTTTTTCATGAGAACTTTCCCAGTATTCCAGACTATTTGGTTGACTCATTCATATCTCTAATATAGTATCTGATCTATTTAAATCTAGACTTCTTATCATCTTCTCCCAATTCTCATGTAGTTTTTCTCTAAATCACTTAATGGCAAATATAGTACTATATAGTTTCAAGTCAAAACCTTGGAATCATTTTTAGTCTTTTCATTTTCTCAGATCACAGGTCCAACACATTAGGAAATACTTTCAAATATATATATTCCACACATAATTACTTCTCAGCACTACTACCACTTCTGGAATTTTTGCCTAAATAATTACACTAAATTTCTAACAGGCGTCCCTGATTTTATATGAAATATTCCCCTTTCTCTCTGCTAATATTCCTTACTTTGAAGTGTACTGTGCATGATATTAATATAGCTACTGTAGCTTTTTTTTTAGATTCTTGTTTGTATATTCCCTTTTCCATCCTTTTACTTCTTATCTACCTATGTCTTTAAAGTGTGCTTCTTGTTACGGAATAATGCTCCCTGCTTCCTTTTTATTCAATCTAACAATTTCTACCCTTTAATTGAAGTGTTTTGGCCCTTTAAATTAAGTTAAATTATTGATAAAGTAGAGTTTAAGTCTACAGTCTGGCAATTTGTTCTCTGTTTCTCTTAAAGGCTGTTTCTCTTTTGCTTTTTATATTCTTTTTTGGATTTGAATTTTTTTCCTTTTCACCTCTAGAATTGTTTTACTAGATCAGGCTTCTGTTTTTGTGGTTTGCTTATTTTTTTTCTAGAATTTGCTCTATAGTTTATATTGTGACTCATTAAACATTCAATAATATGATATGATTTTACATATAATATTAAAAACCTTACTATATCATTATTTTCCCTTCTCATCCATTGTGCTATTGGTATAGTTTGACTTCTACCTAAATATCTTAAAATAAATTATTATTATTATTGCTTAAAGTGAAAAAAATGCATTTATATGTATTCATCTATATTTACAATTTCTTGTGCTCTTTATTCACGTGTATTAATCCAAATTATGAATGGGTATATTCCTTCTACATTTAAATTCATATGGTATTGCTAAGATACATTGCAAAGTTAAGTATTCTATGTAATTTTCCAAGGTAAACTATTGTCCTTTCCTTTATTTTGTGAAGTCTTTCCCAGAGCAGACTTTAATTAATCTGTTATACTGTTTTGTATTTCCTATTTATGTTATTTAATTTTTTATATTTTGGATATTTGTCTATCTTATATATAACCAAGTTTTTCCCCATTATGTTTTCTCTTCTGTGTTTTGCTTCTAACTTTATTTTGATTTCTTTTGCTGTTATTTTATTTTTATTCTTAGTGTTCCTGATTATTTGAGTTGAATCTCCTTTCCCTATCTTGGAATTTAATCTTGACTATCAAGGTGAATTTAAAAAAAAATTTCTTTTCTTGGTTCACTGAACCCTTTTTTCATAGTTGTCTTCCTGTTTAGTTTTCACTTGTGCAAGGTGTTTTAATGTCATCCAGTGTTTAAGGATATTTAGTTACGTTGATGTTTTGTATTTTTCTCTACTTTGTTGAGGGTTTGAGGGAAAACATTTTTATCACCTGTAATGTTTTGATTATCATCTATTTCGTTCCTCAAGTACAATTTTATAGTGTCGCTTATTCTTACTGTTTTTCTTATTTTAAAATATCTAATATTTTCTGACACAACAGTAATGAAGATTTATATGGAAGCAGTATAAAGAAATTTGGGTAGCTTTTAAGGTTTCTTAAATCAATTTTATGGTTTTCTTTTGGTACAAGTAGCCAGTTTCTTTAATAAATTGAATATTTTTATGAGGGAATATTGTGATTTCTAATTTGAGATTTTTTTTTAACTTATGTAGAACTTTTAAATGATCTCCTTTTTACTTTGTTTTCCTCTTCATCACTGAGAACACTGAGTGTTGCCTCTCTCTTCAAACAAGTGTCTTTCACCTGTAGAGGCATAGTCTCCTTCAGACTTCACTTCTTCCCTTATATATATATTCCCTAAAACTAATGCCCTCATTCACCAGGCTTTAGAGGTTTGTTGTTTTTTTAAGCATTCAGGATAGATCTTTATTTCACAGGAGTGGTTCTCATCTGTACTTATAACCACTTGGCTGCCATTATCGTCTCTTATATTCCCCACAATCCCCTCCCAATATTGTTGCTGAGCTGGAGCTCATCTTATGGTTTTGTATATATATTTCACTGCTGAGTTATGAATTTAATTTCATGCTATTCTTGTAGGTGTGTACTTGTGGGTTTTTTTTTTTGTTGTTGTTGTTGTTGTTGTTGTTTTTGTTGATTGACATAGTCTATACTTTTGTGTAGAGTTTAATCTTTAGGTGTTCATTATCACAAAAAAATGTGGAAATATAGTGATTTAAACTGTAATGGATAATACTCAATGACCTTTTCAAAGACTTTCTTAAAAGGCTAAGTAAATTTTATACTTCTTATAAGTAGTCTGTAAAACCAAAATGATCAGTATGACATGGTTTCTTAATGTTTCTAATACTAGATAGGTATACCAAGTTTATTCATAAAGATAAATGTTGTTAATATTTTGGTTTTCTTTTGAGTTTCTTGAATCATTTGTAAGACCCAGAAACACATTTTTAATCAATCTGTTCACTGTCTTTGTAGTTAATTCTGTTCACATAGATTTTATTAATTTCTATTGTTGCCATAATACATTTTCACAAGCTTAGCCATTTAAAATAACACAAATTTAATATCTCACAGTTTGGTAGGCTCCAGGTTGGATCAACTTGTTTCTCTATTCTGGATTGCACAAGGTCAAAATCATACTGTTGTTTATCTTGGCCATTGTCAGGAGACTCTGGGAAGAATCAGTTTTCAAACTCATTCAGATTGTTGGTAAAGGCTACTTCTTGGAGCTTGTAATACTTAGATTCTTTTTCCCTTGATGGCTATCATCTGAAAACTGTGTTTGGTTTCTTGAGGCCTATTTTTGGCCACTGATCCTGAGTCCCTGTATCTCAGAGCAGCCATCATTCATCAAATCCTTCTTATGTTTGTTTGGAACTTTCTGACTTCTGCTCTATGTCATCTTTTATAACTAATATTTATGACACAATAAATCAATTATTACCATTTTCAGCTATTATGATTTATTTATGTCAACATTATCATTGACAGAAATACATTATAAAATTAGGCAAAAGCTATTATATTATTATCACTTTTATGCCTCAGCATATCAGGAATTACAGTAAAATAGAAAATATTTTTCAGAATCCTGATAAATTCTATGTTTATTCTAAGGACTAATAACTACGCCTTTGATCTACTTATTTTTAAAATGATCCCAAACCTTAGATCAGAGAGAGCAAGTTAGGTTAAATGGCAATTAATTGGTGGTATCTTCCAGAGTGTGGTGTTGAGAAGGTCACTGAGGAAACATCCAGTATTATGAGAAGAGTTTTTGACTCATAGCAATGTGGGCCCAAATGTTGGTACACTGCATATTTTTGTAATTATTGCAGTGTTCATTTACATAAATGATGGAATCAAAATTCTCCATCATGCAAAAAATACTTTAGATATATTTTTAGCAGGAAAATGTACACTACTGTATTACTGGATATTTCAAACCAATTGTAGGGTACATAATTCTGCAGAGAATTATGAAAATCAACTATATAAAGCTGAATGATCACTCTTAGGAGTAAAAAGGCATATCATGCAACATTAAATGTAAGGTGATCCCAGGGATTTTTAATTCTGACCAAAGTCTTGTAACTGTACAGCAAAGCCTATGTACATTGCCAGAATCTTTTCTTACATCTTTTGAGTGAAATGTGGTAAGGTGAATTTATGTTGCCACTTACCAACTGGCTGATATGTAGACTATTGGGAATATGTTCAACTCTCAGGAGCTTGACGAAATTATTGAAAGAGTAAAAAACACAAAATACTTTCACAAGTTGCCTATCAAACTTTTGACCATTGAAGCCAGTTTACCAACAAGTCTAGCAATGTACAATAAGAATATCTTGTATTTGTACAGCTCTTTGTCATTTAAAATGCATTATTATGTATTAATATATTTTACTTTATATTGACTCTGAAAGTAAGTGGGTTAAGAATGATTATTCTTCTTTTAAAACTGAGACGTGATTTGTACCAAGTTTCATAGCTGATATAGTTCATAGCCAAGATTTCAGAGTCCAAATGCAATGGTCTTTCCTTTCTATATAACTGCCTCTTTAATGTAGCAAATATTTCCATGGATTGACACAGGAAATATTTCTCTGCTGCTCTGGTTTATTTACTTATTATTGAACTTCAATTTAGCAGGTAAGTGCTTCCAGTTCTTTCTGTGTATGCAAATGTCCACCCAAATGACACACTCATGGTCCTACTTTGGTACATTACAAGGAATGTTGATTGCCTTGTGTTTGTTGATGCAATCTCTGAAAAGTGCTCTGGCTAAAAAGTTCAACATAAATGCAAAATATTGTTAGTATTATTATTGTGTAAATATTCAATGGTTAATATACATTTTAAACATTCTTTCTCCTTCATGAAGGAGCTATTATTCATAGCCTGTGCGATATTTAAATAGCAGCTATTTTCCCTTGCTTTGTATTGCAGGGAAAAATCCTGTCCATTCAATAATTGTGGTATGTTAGAAAATATAATTCTTGCTTTAGGATTAGATAAAAAAGGTATTCCACAAATTCTTGGGCAATAGTAAGAAATCTATGATGATGTGTGATCTGAAGGTAAGTTTAATATATACACTTTTCATTACTTAAATTAAAAAAAAATACTAAAGTTGTAAATAGATTAATGACACGACTATTCCACTTAGAAAGACAAGCTTCTCTTACATCCAAATACTTCAGAGTACTTAGAAGCCAAAATATAAACATTTTCCTTATTAACTAAATTAAATTAGCAAGACAGCAATTAGAAGCATTTTGTTACTGTGATTATTATGTAAATTGAAATTGATAAAATTGAATTTTCTTTTAAAATATTAGAGAGCATGTAATATATATTATATAAATATAACTTTACAAATATTATCCACTAATTTGTTTTCTGCCATTATTAAATGTCTATAATGCCTCACATAGAATTCACAGCATATTAGCACTAATAAAGCCAATTATTGGAGGGGAGGGAAGTAGTAAGTTTTGGGGACATATATATTTTTGTTAAAATCTCAGTTTCGCCACTGTCTATCATCTTAACTTAAAGCAAGTTATTAAATCTCTCTGAACCTGTTTCATGATTTGCATTAAATGAAAATAAGGTTTGCATTTAAGAGTTTCAAATGTGGAGGCAAATATACAATTTATGCAAAGTATATCTCATATGATAAGCACAACTGTAGATATTTATGATGTTTGGTACTGCTGACTAGTTGTATGACCTTTGAGAAACAAGAAATAAGATTATGTTTTCTGTTTTGATTTACTAGCTATTCAATAAAAATTGAAATGCCATTTGCTTCTTTTCTACCTTGAAAGAATAAAAAGATGCAGACAGTAGTTGCTGGCTTGATGCCCAAACCATTCTCTTTAATTCATCTGGGAGTTTATAACCACAATATGAAAAAAATGCAAACAATTATTTTTAACTCTTTGAAAGTACAGTGCTCCAATACAATGAATGTGTGACTATACCCCATTCTCCTTACCTTTTAACTGTAAGTAGCTTTTAATCATGCAAATCATGCTCTGGAGGATGTATATAATGCATATTCATAGTGCTACACACTTTCAACCAACCAGATCTCCTGAGACCTCTATCATAAGACAGCATTAGGGGGATGGTGCTAAACCATTAGAAATCACTCCTATGATTTAATCACCTTCCACCAGGTCCCTTCTCCAACATTAGAAATTTCATTTTTTCTTTTTTTTCTTTTTTTTTTTGAGATGGAGTTTCACTCTTGTTACCCAGGCTGGAGTGCAATGGCGCAATCTCGGCTCACTGCAACCTCCGCCTCCTGGGTTCAGGCAATTCTCCTGCTGCAGCCTCCTGTGTAGCCGGGATTACAGGCACGCACCACCATGCCCAGCTAATTTTTTGTATTTTTAGTAGAGACGGGGTTTCACCATGTTGACCAGGATGGTCTTGATCTCTTGACCTCGTGATCCACCCGCCTCGGCCTCCCAAAGTGCTGGGATTACAGGCTTGAGCCACCGCGCCCGGCCAACGTTAGAAATTTCAATTCAACATGAGATTTGGGTGGGGAAACAGAGCCAAACTGTATCATTATGCCATTCATTTTAAGAGAAAAATATATATTAATCATGTAAATCCTCCCATAGTTTCCTGTCTCAATATGACCTTCTTCTTCAGAAGAGCCTATATATATATATATATATATATATATGTATGTACATATATACAAATATGTGTGTGTCTGTGTGTGTATACAAATATTTTAACCATAAATAAGATATATACCTTATTTTATAAATTATTTGTCCTGAAAATGATATAGATTTACCTCATTCATTTTAATAGTTGAATTGCATTTTATAATACAGATATACTACAGTTAATCTGGCCAGTAATTGTGTTTTCACTTGTTTACTCTTACAAAAATGATGCACAGTTTTAATGGTTATTCTAAATGTATGAGTGTCTTTGCAATCTAAAAATAGTGAAAGTTTTTGTCATATGCCCTCCAAAAATATCGTAGCAATTTTAGGCGTTAGATATTATCAGACAATGATTTTTTTCCTAAACTTAGATTGGAAATAGTATTTTACTTTTGCTTTAGCTTAACTTGACATGGCTATTAGTTAAACTTATTATGTTTGCCTGGGTCAGCCATTTTCATTCCATTTAATTTACTCCTTATATACCATGTCTTAATTTCCATAGATATCTCTGTTTTTCTGGTTTAATCATAATAGTACTTTATATATAATTAATATTAATTTAGCTTCATGTTTATTGAAATTATTTTTCTCTATTCCTTATTTGAATTCATTAAATGCTATTTTGTTGCTATATGGAAGCTAAATTTCACATAGTCCAATCTATTAATTACTTCAGTTAACTTTTCTTCCCTTCATATTATACTTAGAAAATACTCTCTCTGAACTTCTATTAGCATTTCCTATATTTATAAAACTCTTTAAAAACATTCAGGTTATGAAATATTTACATTCTTAATGTTAGCACTAAAAAATAACAAATAGCATTTTCTTATATCTAAGAGAAATAATAGCATATTTAAAGTTAAAACTCTATATTTCTTTTAAGCCACACTGTCTTAATTTTGATATAATTATATCATAGTTATGGCTTTTAAATTATAAATAAATTTATTACAAAAGTAGAATCCAGAAACTACATTTATGTCCTGATGGGTAAGAAAAAAATGAAACATTTTCACAAACATATACTGAGCACCTGTTGTAAGTATATTAGGGTTCTCCAGAGAAACATGGTGAGTTGGCCAGCTAGAGACCTAGGAGAGCTGATGGGGTAGTTCCTCTCCAAATCCTGGCAGTCTTGACCCAAGAAGACCTAGTGCTTCAATTTGATGGCAGGAAAAACCAATTTTTCCAGTTAACGGGCAGTCAAGCAAGAGAAATTCTCCCTTACTCAGAGAAGGGTCCGCTTTTTTTATATGGTCAGGCCTTCAACTGATTGGATGAAGCTCACCCGCATCAAGGAGGGCGAGCTGCTTTATTCAGTATACTAACTCAGAAGTTGATCTCAGCCAAAAACACCCTCCGAGAACCCAGAATAATGTTTGATTAAATATCTGGACATCCTATCACCCAGTAAAGTTGACCCAGAAAATTAATCATGATAGTAAGCCAGGTGCTCTTCCTAATGACAGTCTCAAAGCAGAGAACAAAACAAACCTCTACCACCTAGGGACATTGGATGACACCTGAGGGATGCGTGTGTTTATGGAGGAGGGATAAATGATAAACACATAACAAATACTCAACATAATCTGTCTCTCTCCTTCCTTCCCCTCCCTTTTTCTCCATCTCTGTCTCTCTCTCTTTCCCCCTCTCCTCCTCCATCTCTAATAGGACAGAAATATTTCAACACAGATATTCATACATTAAATTTAAGGAGTGAGTCGTGAAATTATCTGTGGCAACAGAGTTTAAGATATGTGAAATGCCCTGGGTTTGGAAGTATTGCTGTTGAAACAGTCCACAGAGGAACCAGTTCAGATGAGGCAGATGAAAATAAAACACTGTCATAAGCTAGTCTCTTGAAGAGTACATGCAGGCAGTGCACAAAGCCTCATAGCATTAAACACCAAGAAGTCTTTAAGTTGCAGCTGGGCATTAGCATGCCAAAAGTTTATAAGACCACATTTGGTTCCAGTTTACATAGGTGAATCTACCTTAGCAACTATAACATGCTCTTCTTTTTCAGTGAGTTTCCTTTGTAGTGGTCCACATAGTACATGGTATATGGAGCTAAGATTCAGTAGTGGGAGCTGCCTTGATTTGAAAATCTTATGCCTCACAAAAGCCAAAAACTGTTTTAAGCCCCTAAATGCATCCATGGAAGGGGCATACTCAGTTACAAGGTCCCCACAAGTCACTGCATAAAGAGAATCCCAAATCATATCTTCCTCAGATAGATTCATTTATATGTGCTTCTTTCCATCTACTCCGATAAAATTTACCAAGCCTAGATTATTTTTTTAAGTACTGTGTAATGATTTTCTTCACAATACTATCCTTATATTGTTACAAACAAATAGAATCAGTCAGTAAATGAAGGCCAAATTCTCATACCATTTTCACAGAGACAAGTAGAATATAAGATCTTGTTAAAATAAAAAAAAAAAAAAAAAAAAAAAAAAAAAAAAAAAAAAAAAAAAAAAAAAAAACCAAGGAAAAGGGGCTTGTATATCTGGCTATGATAGTATTAATTGGAATCATATTTACCCTACTGTTTTACACAACTGTAATAAATAAGGCAAAGTTTTTACTCATTGAATAGGAGTCTCTGAATTTAAAAAAAAAACACACACACACAAAAAAGCAAAATGAGATTTGTGTTTACTCAAATATATGCTTGTGGTGTAGGTCAAGTTTTTGGGAAATAAAAGTGGAGTATTTCGTGGGGGAACCAAAATATATAGGTAAGAAAAACAGGATGGCAGTCTTACTGAGTTGAAAAAGCAGAGATTAAGGGTTAGAGCAGCTGATGAGCTGAAGCTTGTGACAAAGCATACTAAAAGTAGACAACTGTGCCTCTTAAGCAGATTTGAAACCCCAGAAATGCCATGCCAAAAGATGAAGAACCTAAAACAGATAAATATAAATGGATATTTATTGTATTTATTTCTGTTAAAAAGTGAATTTCCATCTATGATTCATAACATATCATAAACTATATACTGCTAGTTTTCTTGTTAACAATCATGATCTAACAAGTTTAAATATCATTGCAGTGAGAAATATGCAAATGTGGTGTAGACAAGAAAAGGAAACAACTAAAAACAGGAACAAACCCCACTTATTTGCTAGATTAGATATATGACGTTAGCACAAGAAAGCAAAAAGTCTTTCAATAGCTTATCAAATACATTAAGAAAATTGGTTTGCCAGGCTTCATTGTCTTATATCTCAAGTTCTTTTTCTTACGAATTATGCAATACAAATTAATGGCCTAATTTGACAATGTAAGATATTAAATAACTCTATCTCTATCATCTGCTTTTTAAAGATATCCATTTTATAGCAACTCTCATACAAAGTTGAATTAAATTTCATGTTAATGCTGCCACATTGCTTTGTTTTCACGAAATCCTGAGACTTACTGGAATTCTTCCTCAGGAAGTTTTTGGAATTCAAGAATTTGGAAGTTCTATTCCACGAAAGTCTATTGATATAAAAATTATACTAAAAATTATAGGGAGAGATATCAACCTATTAGAAAATTGGAACTTTAGTGGAAAAGCATTAAAAAAGGCTGAGATGATCAATGATATGCAAATATTAATCCTTAACTGAACACAAGGTCACAGAATGAGGTACTGATGATGAGTATACTTATTCTGATTTGAACTGCTTTGGTGTTATATAGCAATCACAGGTTTTTAAAAATTGCTGAACCATTCAAAAACATCTAATGCCAGTTTTAGAATTAGATTTATAGATTTTTATGTGCATGAATCATCTTTTAAATTTCTGTGATTGCCCATGGAATATCTTTGCATATATCACAAAGTTTCCCTATGATGATTCATTATCAGAACAAACTGATAGTCCTAGAAATGTATTATATATCCTTAAATAAACAAATCCATGTTATTTTGGTGCTGACATTATAAATGGCAGGTATTTCTGATAATGTGCCAAATTTTGGAATGTTTCTGATCTATGTGACTCTATAAACATGCTTTCTTTTTATGAAACTGCTTAAATTGAACTAAGAAACTACCCATAATCATGCACCATATGTTAATGCTACAATCAAAATTGCAATTACCCTCCCTGCTACTTACACACAAATACACACACACACACACACACAATCACATACACACACTGGGATGGGGATACTACATAGGGCACATGGAGTACTTAGTATCCATGTGGGATGACTACAATCATCCCTTACTATCCAGGGCTTTCAGTGGGTGCTAAAATTCAAAGATCTTCAAGTCCCTGATTTAAAATGGTGCAGTATTTGCATATAACATACATACATCCTCTTATATACTTTAAATCATATCTAGATTACTTACAATACCTAACACAATGTAAATGCTATGTAAATAGTTGTTATAGTGTATTGTTGAGGCAATAGTGTCAAGAAATAAAAGTCTGTACATATTTGGTACAGATACATCTATCCATTTTCTCCCCAAACATTTTCAATCTGCAGTTAATATTCATATCGTATTACTTAACATGCTATAATTCACAATTCTAGTTATGTAAGAAATAATGTAGATTATTCACAATTTGCAGATCATGTAACAAATTAAGTAAGAAATCCGAATCTCCTTTGTAGAAGACCCCTCTCTCATTTTACTGCTTAGAAACTTACACTTAGAAATCTGGCATGACAGCCAAATTCATAGAGTGTGTTATTAGTAGAATCATGATTCTCAGTGCCTTGCTTATTATATACTTTATTAAATAGTAGAGCAGTCTCTGAAATCACCTTTGATTCTGTATCAAAAGAGAGTTTAGTTTATTATAACCTAGAGTCTTAAAAGAATTAAACATTTTTAAATTATTTCCAATACTAGTACATTAAATAAAAAAGTACACTCTTTAAAACAGCATGATACAAGAAAGTGATGGTGTACTTTATCTAAAAAAGAGTGTATATTTTTCTTTTTAGCAATATAGAATGTGAATAATTTAGGGATTTTTTTCATCCTCAAAAATGACAGACCAGAAGCTAAGCAGAGAACAAAACTGATCACCAAAAATTTAGTCACACTTAAATTACACAAAGAGCTGAATTCTGATTGCATATTTCATGGATGTTAAAATAAGTAGGAAGATGTGGCATGAATTCTTTAAAGGCTTTTGTGTTCCTTATGGAGTCGCTGTTTTTTTTAAATTGCCCATAGCAAGGGTCCTAGTTCTATGAATGCTAAAGCAGATAAAATACCTTTGTGAACAAACAAAAAAAGGTGTCCATCATAGCTAGAGAAAACAACGTACTTTATTACAAATCATGGACTCTATGTAGTATCATTTTAGGAATATAAATCATCTTTTCCCTCATGATTTAAACACAGCAATATCAAATAGCCTTATGGCTATATCTTTAATAAATAGGTTTACTTTTTATCTTTTGCCTATACCAAAAGTGTGCCATTCATTTATTTTGAGCATGGTTTATTGTTACGTATGTGTATACTAAGAAAATCAATAATGGCTAATAATATGAGCTTTTAATATGTGCTATTCCTAAGGCGCAGTATTTGATATATATAACTGCATTCAGTGCACCCAGCAGAACTGTGAAGCAGATACTACTTTTAACACAAGTTACAAACTAAAAAGTGAGGCTTTGAAGGAGGCCGTAATGCTGAAACGTGCTGGAACCGGTGTTTGAATGCATACCAACTGAATAAAAAAGTTAAGATATAAATTATTATGCTATGTTATGTATGAATATATTCATCATTTACTTAAACAATTTTTCATGATTCAGTAATAATCTCATGCAAAACACCTAACTAATAAATTATCTGTATCGGCAAGAATTAAGTTTGGCTGCATACAAGGGTAAATCTAAATTAATGGTGACTAAAGCAGTTTTCTGTGTTTTATATGGCCAAATGTAGGCCTTGCAGGCATGATGTGCTGCTCTGCATTGTCCAGAATTAAGTAAATTCAATTTTTTCCTTCATCATTCCTAGATCATAATGTTTGTCCTTATTGTGCACAATTGGGGGATGTCAGCCATTACTTCCACATTTTGAGAAACTGAATGATAAGATCTCCTCTTCATTTTCTGTCCTAGAAGTTGTAATATTGCATTTCCACACATCTTTTTTAAGCCATCCTCACAGGGTTAACAAGAATTCTGGACAGAAATATAGTTACATTTAAACATTAAGCTGCACTCTGGCCTACCTCCTTATAACTAGCAGGTAGTACTAGATACTGATCATTTGCATCTTCATTGCTCCTGTAGATCAGAATTCTGATGTTAGAACTAAAAGCTGGTGTTTAATAATTATTTGTATCCTGATTGTTCTTATAGTTAAGATCTCTGATGTTAAAATCACAAGACTTTTTAAAAGGACACTAAAATGTTTTTCAGATTATAAATTCCAGCAGAACAGCTGAAGCCAAACAGCTTTAGGACCTCCACAGGGGAAGTGAATCAGCATGAAAATACAGTTTCTTCACATCTCTGTTCCATGACTTCAGCCTGCACTCTTCCTCCAATCAAGTGCTTCCACACTTTGGCCTACACCTAAACCTTTAAGAATACAACCCTAACCCCAAATTCCTTAGGCAGACAGATTTGAGGATTCCTCTTACTCCTCATTTGGCAGCCGTAAAATTAAACCTCTTTCATTGCTGCAACTTAGTGCCTCGGTATATTGACTTGCAGTGCATTGGACAACAAACCCGTCATAGTTATATTATTGGCTGCAATTTAGTCTATGTCCACATCTATCTAAAAGGAAGAGTGGAAAATGTTGAGTGGGCATAAGAACGCAAAAAATTTAAAGTCTCTATTAGTGTAGAAGGAAAAACAATCTATTGGGAACAAAATATCTAGTTTTGGTCACACACGTGAACACATAAATGAATAAAGAAAAAAATAAAAAATGACTATGTTTCCTAGTATCCACACTAAAAACAAATATTAAATTAACTATATCAAAATAATTTTTAGAGAAATCATGAAACCAAACTTTTAACTTTCAAGCATTGATAATACTTGTTTTTATTTTTCTAAAATACATAGCAGGCAAATGTACTTCCTCAAACTTAGAAAATAAAAGTTAACAAAAATACAATTAGACTGTGAATGTAATAAAGAAATTAAATGTTCTTCAAATTAAAATGGTTATGTTCATAAGGTCTGAATCAATTTCAGACTGTCACAGGTTGGGTGTACCAGAAGCAGCTGTTAAGATGAAGTTTAAAGCACAAGATGTTTATTATGAATCCACACACCTTAAAGTAAGGGGGAGGAAGCCGAAGTGGACAGAGATGAAGTCAAGTCAAGCTATGATGCAAAATTATCAAAGCTCTGGCCAATAGGATAAAAGATCTGGAACAAGGATTGCCTGTCAGAGTTGCCTAATGGTGATGGAAATGGCCAGGCCTCTCTAGCTCACCTCGCTCAGTCTCTAGATGTGGTCAGCTATGGAAAGGTGTGAGTTGGGCAAGTCCAACCTTGCCGTTGAGGTGTTGATTACAAATATTACTATTTTCCCTACTTCTGTCACTGGGCCTCTGGTGACTGGTCCATATGACTAATTCTGGTAGACCATTTGTAAGCTGAATTATTACATGTCACTTCTAGGCTGGAGCAATAAATTGCTTATGCCAGATGCCACAGAGCTTCTTTTTTATTAGCATAGTGACCAGCAACCTAAGAGCTCCTGGTTGTTCAATCTATCTGGGTATCTGAAGGACAGACAATAATAATCAAAGCCCCCCTGCTGATCCATGTTAGACATGCAAATTACATACATCATTTAGATTAGGGGCTGATTTGCTACCACAATATAACTTAGTGAATTGTGACAGAAATGCTCATGGTTTTTTTGTTTGTGTGATTTGTTTTGTTTTGATAACAGAATCCTTATGCTTAGGTGGGCAAATTCACATACATTTGTTCCCTCAAAAGCTTATGACCAGATAGAAGATTATGCCCTTTTATTTTATGTATGTCTCTTATAAGCAGTATATAGCTAAAAAAAAAAAAAAATGTAGCCTGATATACATTTCAGCCAAATCCAATCTTATACAAGTATCTAAGAAGGTTATGAAGCCAGTGTGTGCAATTCTGAGTGTACAAGATACTATACAAAGTTTAGTTAATCAAAGATTGCATTCATGTCAGAGAATGTTTCTAAGAGGAAAAAGAAAATACATTGACAAATGTACAAAAATATCCAGTATCTACTGCAGAATGCATAATAATAGTTGAAATCTGAAGCAACTCATTTAACTTTTTCCTTTTGAGCATAGATAATATTGTTATAAAGGGAGGTTGAAGTTAATGGGTGATAAGTGAAATTAAACCTGGATGGGGAACTGGTATAAGCCTATGAAGCTGCCATTCTAACTCTATTAGCCAGATTCTCAGAAGAGAGATTTTTTTCCCCCTCATTTAATTTTGTCATGTATATTGCCTATACCATTCTCTTGTCAAGTAAGCCATGCTGTTTTATGAGCTTTCATATTGTTTTCAAATGTTATTTATAACATGTAGCCATTTATTTTATTGTGCTTATCTCTTTTTGCTAAACAGACTTAGCCATTTATAACCTAATTGTCTTTCAGTTATATTTCTAAATTATCCCATATTATGTAATACAGAACCTAGTAATATATTAGAAAAATTAGTTTTGAAAGTCAATATTTTTCTACATTCCAATACTAGTTACACTATTTACCCTCTCTGCGATTAGAATTTCTCTAGTTATGTTACCAAACTACTTAGATAAAAATGTACAAAAGAGATTGAGCTTTTTCCAGATGGCATAATAAATAGAAAAGTGCAAATAAACTTTATATTTTTCACCTCATTCTAACAATATATTAATAAAAGCATGCATTCTTAGGCCTAGTGCAGTGGCTCATGCCTGTAATATCAGCACTTTGGGAGGCCAAAGTGGGCAGATCACAATGTCAGGAGTTTGAGACCAGCCTGACCAACATGGTAAAACGTTGTTTCTACTAAAAATACAACAATTAGCTGGGCATGATGGTGCACACCTGAAGTCCCAGCTACTCGGGAGGCTGAGGCAGGAGAATCACTGGAACCCAGAGGCAGAGGTTGCAGTGAGCTGAGATTGCTCCACTACACTCCAGCCTGGGAGACAGAGCAATATTTCTTCTCAAAAAAAAAAAAAAAAATTCATACATAATTTTATCAATATCACTGAAAGACATTATATACAAATATTTTTTAAAAACCACACAAACATTTGATTCTAGTGCTTATTTTACCACCAATGTGGAATATACTTGGGAAAGTCACTTAAATTCTGAGTTTTCATTTTGTATCTCAAAGTGACAGAAAATAACATTTTAAGTTTGCATTTTATCATATACCTACCCATTTATTCCTCAGAAGAAAGCAGAGATAAATATTACTAGCTTTATTTTCAAGATGAAATCAGAGGCCTGAGAGGTTAATAACTTGCCTATAATAAGTGAGGAACATGGAGTTTAAGTTCAAGCTAAATCTTGTATATCTTTAGTCCCTAAAGTGTTCTATTCAATTATAAAATCAATAGGTATAAATATGACATAAATTGGGAAATAAAGAGTAACTATTTAAACTACAATGTTGACAATAACTTTATTACTTAACCTTTCTCTTTGAGGTGAGGTTGAATTGAAACTTCTTATAACACCACCAAGAAAATAGTTACCATACAAAATACATTTACCTAACTTCTGGTATGGACTATTTAAAGAAGCTAACACAACTTAAAAGTAACATACAATAAAACACACATTAATTTCAGTTATTTGTAATGGGCTAAGTGAAGCAAGATAATGACTAAAATAAAAGAGTAGGAGTTAAAATAAGAAGTAATATGAATTTTTGCAGTTAGGATGAATTCTGTGTTCCAGAATCTTGAACTATTACATCAAATGTGAATTTCTGTGTTGAAGAATTGCTCACATTTGGGCATAGAATAAGAACTGAGGCCATATCTTTCATTAGGTCCACCAATATTTTTACATGTACCTTTGATTTCTGAATATATAGAAAAATAAAAAATAAAAATATTTTCTCTTTTAATATCTAAAAAATCTCAAATGTATTCCATTTATTTTAAAAAATTAAACCTTTACACTACATGTTTAGTATAGTGTAGGCACAGAGGGAAATTTCCTCTCTGCTTACTGAAGATTTATTGAAGATGACCTGACAAAAGGAAGATTAATAGGAGACAAAGAAATACCAAATTTATTTAATGTGTATAAGCATATGGGAATCTCAGGAAAATAATTACCTAATAACTTAATGAGGCCTAGATATTTATGTATCCATCTTTATAAGGGAAAGGAAGATGAGGGCTGAAAGCAGTAACTTATTTTCAGGTGGAATTGAATGAACCCAAAGAACAACAGTCGGGAACAAAGTTTCTCTGAATTTTATGGGAGGTAGTGGTAAGGTGAGGGGTGGAACTTCACTGTGAACAAAAGTTGTCCTATGCTTCAGATAAGTCTCCCTGGCAATCTCTCAGACCTGCTTTCAGAAGAACTGGTGTAAATTCTTTACGTGCTTGGTGATGGCTCCTAGTCTCTCCTCTTTTCTAGTGGTTAAACTTTTCTGGTTGTTTGATGAGATTCAAACGGAAGAAGTTTTAAGACAATATCATTTCTTTTGGAATGAAACATCCCTAGTTAGAACTCCAGAGCTTCTGCACAGCAAAAGAAACAATCATTACAGTGAATCGGCAACCAACAGAAAGGGAAAAAAATTTTGCAATCTACTCATCTGACAAAGGGCTTATATCCAGAATCTACAAAGAGCTAAAACAGACTTACAAGAAAAAAAACAAGACCATTCAAAAGTGGGTGAAGGATATGAACAGACACTTTACAAAAGAAGACATATATGAGGCCAACAAACATATGAAAAAATACTCATCATCACTAGTCATTAGAGAAATGCAAATCAAAACCACATTGAGATACCATCTCACGCCAGTTAGAATTGCGATCATTAAAAAATCTGTAGACAACAGATGCTAGAGAGGATGTGGAGAAATAGAAACACTTTTACATTGTTGGTGGGAGTGTATATTAGTTCAACCATTGTGGAAGACAGTTTGGCGGTTCCTCAAGGACCTAGAAATAGGAATTCCATTTGACCCAGCAAATCCATTACTGGGTATATACCCAAAGGATTATAAATCATTCTATTATAAGGACACATGCACATGAATGTTCATTGCAGCACTGTTTACAATAGCAAAGACTTGGAACCAACCCAAATGCCCACCAAAGATAGACTGGACAGGGAAAATGTGGCACGTATACACCAAGGAGTATTATGCAGCCATAAAAAACGATGAGTTTGTATCGTTTGTAGGGACATGGATGAACCTGGAAACCATCATTCTCAGCAAACTGACACAAGAATAGAAAATCAAACACTGCATGTTCTCACTCAAGCAGGTGTTGAAAAATGAGAACACATGGACACAGGGAGGGGAGCATCACACATTGGGGTGAGTCAGGGGAAAATAGGTGAGGGACAGTGGGGGGTGGGGAGTTGGGGTAGGATAAGATGGGGAGAAATTCCAGATATAGGTGATGGGGAGGAAGGCAGGAAACCACATTGCCATGTATGTACCTATGCAACAATCTTGAATGTTCTTCACATGTACCCCAAAACCTAAAATGCAATAATGTATATATTTAAAAAAGAAAAAGAAAACTCCAGGGCAAATCCTTCTCAGTGCTTTGGGGAAGAAAGATCAGAGACAGAGGATGCTGGGGAAAGGCTGGAGAGAGATCTTGATTGAAAGTATACGTACTCTACTAGGAGACAATTTTTAGTTTTGTACCATATCTATACATTCAAATCATAAGCTTTAAATATAATAGAAAAAACATTAGATAAAAAAGAACTGACAATAAATGTTCAATCATAGTATCAGACATGTTGAAACTTGCTAGCTGATAGAGCAAGTAATAAAGTCAGCAATTATATAGCATATTTAACAACAAAATTCAAAAACAAGACCTAATTTACATGTCTAGAATGCTGAAGCTAACAACCCTGAACCCGCGTCCTTTATAAGTACACAGAAACACCAAAATTATCCTTTTGCTGGGAAATAAAACGAGTCTCAAATTATTCAAAGGACTTGAATAATTTCAAAAGATTCTATAAACAGCCTAATTACAATGAGTCTGTATCCACAGTATTGAAAGAATTTCCTCAAATCAATAAGCAACATAGACAAAAAACTCACATAGAAAAATAAGCAAAGCAAACACTTCACAAATAAAACTAAAAGAAAGATATATGGCATTATTGGTTATCAAGAAATTGCAATTGAAATATTTAATACCACTTCATACGATTGTAACTGATAAGCTAAAAAATTAAAATACTGTGTGTTGATTTGAGAATGGAGCAGTTGGATCTCTAATATATGGAGTTGGCCATGTAGGTTGGTATAACCACTTTAGAAAAATGGGTGCCGCTTATTTTACCTACTGTAGCTAAACATATGCATACATATAATGTGCATACTTTGCATGAAAATGAATGAAGCATGATTCATTTCTCTGTGCCCTAAAATGTGGAACTTGTTTTGACCTTACTTTGTCAAAGTGAAAACAATGTTTTAGGTAATGTAATAAACACATTTAAACTTGGTTTTGAACATGTTTTTGGGAAGATTTTAAAAGTGAAAAACGTGTTTCCACTTGTAAACAAGAGCTTTACACTGGAAAGAAAGCTTGCGAAAACAGTAATAAGGATCTATGCTATGATACCTGGCTCCTAAAAGCCCCTAGACCCTTAGTAAAAGTTTTAACACTAGCATAGTCACTCATATTGTCATTTAGAATTAAGCAGCAAGCATTAATCTCTCTTTCTCATGAAGAATATATATATGTATACATAAAACACTATACATGTATTCATACACATAAACACAGATGTGTATA
>NW_016107817.1:994893-1107389 GCF_001604975.1 Cebus imitator | reverse complement strand
CCCTGATTAGGAAACATGTGACCTGGGAATCTTATATTTTGGGCACATCAGATGACAATTGTGTCTATACAATCACAACTGTTACATATAAGTCCTAAGGTGATAAAGAAGAAAATCAAACAATAATATATTGAATGGACATACAAGTAACGATAATTCTAGAGCAAGCAGGTCATTAAGAATAAAAATAAAACATAAAAATAAGGTTTCATGAAAAGCAATAACTAGGAAACGGAAGAATGGAGACAATATTTAGTATAGCCATTAAGAGAACATAACATTGTAAAAAGCACCAATTTATAAATGCATAATAGGAAAATTGGAGACAAACAGCATTTAACAGAGCTCATAAAAGAGATAAAAAACGAAGTGAAATCTTAAAATACTTAACATTGACTGAATTGTAAATACTTGTCAATATAATGTCACAGGAGGATTAGAAGATATGACAAAATAATACAATATCTTTTAGAAGAAAACCTGATCGGGCAAATAATATTTCCACATAACTCTCCATTGGGCCAGTAGAGAAAGCCTTGGAAGAATACAGATTTATTGTTGATGTTGAGAATTTAAATGGAAAATGCCACTAAAATTTCAGGGCTGCTTCACAGTAAAAAATAGTTAACACATGAGATTTTAAACAGCCCCCAAAAATGCATGTTAATAATTTAATGTAGAGTTTGCATTACCAGTAGCATAGGAAATTCTTCCCCACGTGGCCTTCACAAAAAAAGGGGCCTTTAACACAATTACTAGGTTAGCACAAAGGTATAAAAATAGTATGGTAATAGCAAACAATCTATATAGACAGAATTTAAATCATACTTTAAAGGAAGAAATAATCGTAGATTATTTTATTGATAATATCATCAAGTGGGGAAATAAGAAATAGCTAAGAAAACAAGCTAATACTTAACCAGCCTACAAAATAGAGGATAATGTATAGTACAAATATTGGTAAAATTGTCACAAAATATAATTACATTCTTAAGATCAAACCTTAGGAAGTTAATTTATAACTGCATAGATAGTGAGAGAACTTGGGAGAGTTATTTAACTCCAGAGATATGTGTTTCCATTTCAAGGCAAAATGAGGGCAAGACCTAGAAGACATCACCAGATCTTAAAAACTGCCTATCCTGAGGTTTTCCTTTCTCTTTGGGAGATGCATTTACATTCCCAAATATTAGAGTGAGAACCCAGGATCCTTTCCATTCTATCTTTTCAACCTTTCCAAAAGCAAAGGTTTTGCTTTCTACTTTTGGGAAGGGAATAGGAGATAAGTCTCTTTTTTCTCCTGTAAATAAGCAGAGAAAATTCATTTTCTTCTTCAATTCCCATATTGCAGACTTTGATTAAGATATTTGACCTGGTTTTCATTAAATCACCCAGGGATAAGAATAGGGATATAAGACAACACATTTTTATAGAATAGAATCTGTCTCCAATACATGCAGAGCACCCTATGTGTATATTCAAGCTAAAATAAAGATGAATATTAAAAATGTAACAAGGACACTTACCTCATTCTAAATGAAGATAAAATTGCTTGCGTATAGTGAGCATGTCCTCAGAAGTAGGAATGTACTACATAGTATATAATAATTATTCCAAATCCACTTAGAAGGAATTAATAATTTGGAGGTCAGCATTCGATGAAAGTGGAGGTCTCCAATCAGATCTAGGAATTTATTTCAAAGCTATGGTAATTCAGATTTGGGTAGAAGTAATATCAGGTAGAAGTTACGTGTACCCTCTAACTGCAAAGAGAAACATAGAAAAGTGTGATAACTAATAAAAATAGACATAAAAAATAGTTACCAAATAATTAATGGAAAATTGATATAAGAACTGTGAGATTTCAAGTAAATAAGAAAATATTAAAAAGATAAATTTATCTTCTATAATATAATTATTCAAGTGATTATTTTTATAGTAATATAAATATTCAAGTGAATAAGAATACATAAAAAAAGATAAATTTACCTCTATAACATTATTCCCCTCTTTTCTCCTAGAAAAGAACCACCTTAAACATAAGGAAAAGTAAGCCTAATTCTAAATATATTTATAAACTGTGGAATAAAAGACAAAAATTATATGTGATATCTGGGGAACTAACAGCCAGAGAAGTCCCTGAATAAACTGAGTAGCAATAGAAAAATGTAGTTCCTATAAGAAAATATTCTACACAGATCATTCCAGGGAAAATACAGTATTAATGCTAAAGCCATTCTACTCTGTCATAAGAACACATTATGAAAATATTTGATTAATGCATCTAATTATGAAGCTCATCATTTACGCTTTGCTCAATACTATCATAATATTCCTCTACTCTTTTATGTATTTTAAGGCAGAGAATATTTATGATACTTGTTACAACTCTTAAAATAATGACTATGTAATATTAGAAAAAAAAGATCAATAAAAATAGATGACAGAGTTTTAGAAAATTTTGGTATATGTTAGGAGCAAACTATTACTTTATGAAATCTGAGAATAGCACTATAGATTTTGAGGAGACATGTTAGATATTACACTCTGAAGTAAATGTGTAGATTTGGTATAGCCTAGATGTACAGTTCACTAATGAAAAACTAGAAAAGGTGAGATTACTTGACGTTCTTCACTCATCAGGTAACTTGCAGATTTATTTAACAAATATAACAAAATCAAACTTAAGCTGTCAATTTTAGGGGATTCAGCATCATGAAGGGGCAGAATATTTAATTCATCAAGAAAATGGCAATAATATTATAACTCTCAAAAATATGGGCAATCTAAACTAAACTTATACTTGATCTAAAATTATCCAAATTACATAACCCAGCCCCTGTAAAAACATTTTTTTAAATCAGAAATACTTTGAATATTATGACATCCTCCCAGACTCTGCACAACATACGACTTATAGGAATACTTTTTAAGAAGCACTGGTGTAATTACTGTACAAGGTACGTCCCTGGGTCCGTGGAAATCCAGGAAGTGCAGCTATTATGAAAATTGTGTAGATAATACATATACAACATAAATTTATTACCCCTAAATTATTAAGAAAAGCATACTAAACTTTTAAATAGTGACCAAGAAATGGAATCATAATGTGGACATGTGAGAATCAAGAATATGTAGATGAAACTTCCCAGAAATGGGTTGTGAAGCTCGTGATTTATATATGAATTTAAAAAGAAATTATTCTTTTCTCTATCCAAATAAACTTGTGTTGAAAGTGTTTTCATTCTAACTTGCCAAAGTGTAAACATGATTTTAAGAAATAGTATAAAAGTATTTCTATGAAGCTTGTGTTTGAACACGTTGCCTTGAGAAAAGTTTTAAAAAATTAAAAACAACATTTTACCTTAAAAATACGCAATGTAAACAAGATGATTGGAAAGAAATTTTGGAATAGCACTGAACAGTGATAAAGGTTTGTGTTTGACTCCTGGCTGCTGAAAGTGCAAGTTTTAGCATCAAGGCCCATCCAACCAAACTGTCTTTGATCATCACTTATGGAGCATTCCTGTATCCTTCATGAAGAATACTGAAAAATGTTTTCAGACTGAGGCAACACATCATTAAAATACTTCAACCTCTTTGTGCAGGTCATAGGTCATAGGAAGAATATCTTGCTAACAGAGGTCACACTTCTTCACATAGCAATGGTTCAAGCAGTGACAGACTGTTTCTGACAAGATAGTAGACCTCTATAGCATTTTTCTCTTTCCACTAGGTCAAACCCTACTTAGCTGGTTGAAGGAAAATAAATGTCGACATTGTACTCATTAAGTGTGTGTATGTGTGTGGGATTGATCGTTTTTCTTGGCCTTAAGATCTTATCATTTAGAATCCCAAACCAGAGAGTACTATTTTTAACTGTGAGTCATTTTAAGAACCCAGTAATCCTTCCAGCTGTGTACCCAATATAAATACATATTCAGTAACATATATGCTAGTAACAGCAATTTTCTTAATAGCTGAAGATTGGGTGCAATTAAAATACACATCACTGGGAGAGTGAATTATTACAGTGTGGTATATTTTAGATCAGGGAATACTAGAGAACAATGCAAATAAACAAAGTGAACATGTTTTAGTGACTGATGTGGTTTGGCTCCGAGCCCCCAGCCCAATGTCATCTTGAAATGTAACCCCCATGCATTGGAGGAGGGGCCTGGTGGGAGGTGACTGAATTGGGGGCAGACTTTTCCCTTGTTCTTGTGATAGTGAATGAGTTTTATGGAGATTTGATTGTTTCTAATGTGTGTGGTACTCCCCATTTTTTTTCTCTCTCTCTCTTGCCACCATGAGAGTAAGCTTTGCTTCCCCTTAGCTTTCCACAATGACCTTAAGTTTCCTGAGGCCTCCTGGTGATGCTTTCCATTAAGTTTGGAAAACTGTGAGTCAGTTAAACCTCTTTTCCTTATACATTACCCAGTCTCAGGTAGTTCTTTATCGCTGTGTGAAAACAGATTAATACAGAGACTAAAATTCACAAATGTAGTGTTGACTGAGAGAAGCCATATACCAGTGTATATTATGTATGGTTTTCTATATATAAACTTCAAAAATAAGGAAAAATATTATAGCATTACAAGTCAAAATATTAGTTACTGTTGGAGTGGTGAGTGAGTAGAAGGGAGCATGATGAATTGCTGGTTGGGTTCTGCTTATTAATCTTCACGTTAGTTAAAATTGTTTCCATTTTGTAAAAGAAATGTAAATTTTCATGAATACTATGTGTGCACTTACCCATGTACATAAAGACACATAACTTTTACTCAAATAAATACTGATATACAGCATTAAAGTAATTGTGTCTTTTGCTATTTCAATTGACATTTACTGAAGAGAGATATAGTTTATCACAGAGATATATATTACTTCCAGTTTAATTTTATTAATTTAAAATTGTCAAATAACCAATCTGTGAAAAATCAAATGATTTTTACTCACGGAAATTTAGCCCATTTTGTTTTCACCTATTTTGATGTTTACTATTTACTTAATTCATTTGTTTATGACAGGACTGCAAGTTCTATTAAGGAAATGGCTGTGTCTTTTTAAAATCAAAGTAGTTAGTAAAATCCCTGGCACAGAGTAAACATTCAAAATATTTATCAACTTCTATCCTGATGTGCAGCTTATTGTTGTGAAAAGATTAATGAAAGATAATTTCATTCAGGACTGAGCTGGGAGTATCACTTGAGCCTGGAGATCTAAGCTGCAGTGAGCTACGACTGTGTCACTGCACTGCAGCCTGGGTGACAGAGTGAGACAAAGTCAAAAAAATAAAATAATTTCATGAATGTGTAGCAATTAAATGAGCATTGAAGAACAAGGATAAATGTCTAATTTGGGAAATAAAAATAGGTTTCATGTAGGAAATAATACTGGAGCTACAGTCCGAAGCATCAACATTTGAATTTATATTTTCAATAATTGTATAAATGTCAAATTAACACTTAATTTTTTTGTGCCTGTGTTTTCTAATCAAGATCCTAATTTAGTTACTAGCTTCCTTTAATGACAATGAAGTAAGTCTTATTTTTAAAGAAAAAGCAGACCAGAAATTAGATACCTAAAGTAACTATTTTCCAAGTTAGATTTTGTTAAAGGTCATATTTCACTTCATAATATAAAAATATAGCATTTCCACTATTAAGCATATGTTTAGAATTAATGTTAGAGCTCAATGTTTTTTTTTCTATTCTATCTACCTGATTATAATTTTTTGCTATGATCATTTCCTCCTCATAAGATACTAAAAACCTGTCTCTGCCATCTGTTTTAAACCTAGGATATGATATTCTAAATAATTTCCATTGTTTATCTTCTCAAACACTAATTCAAAATTATATTTAAGCAAAATATTGTTTATTTATAAATTATTTTTGTGAAATGGTACTCAAAATGTATTTTACATAACAGCATCTCTTACTTTTAAATCTCACTTTTCAATTGTATATTTTTCTACATATAAGCTTATTTATTTTCTAGAGTTAGGGTGACTAAAGAGACCCAACAAGAAATAATCCTAAGAATCCATCTTTATTTCCCAGTCAAGACTCATTCTTCCATTCTAATCAGAGTTTCAGGGTTAATTATCTGGAAACCCCATATTTGATATTACATATATTTTTGATGGGTTGTCTAGGTGACCATTAAATGGAATCAACAGCAAACATTTACTCCTAGTAACAACACAGATTTTAGCTCTTTTCAAATTTTATAGCTCATAACAGCTTGGTGTGTTGGCTTTTTATACCCTTACTTTCAAAAGGAAAGGCATCTAGACCCAAGGTAGATAAAACAAATTCTGAAAGGCAGACCAAAAATAATTAAGGCTGATCAAAAGACTTAGAAATTTACTATGAAATAAATGGCAGGAACTACTTATGAAAACATAGTATCTACATATCTATATATATTCTAATTTCTGAGAAGTAATTAAAAATATTAAGAATGAAAAGTCATATATATATGCAGATATATACCCATATAAATGATAGATAGGAGCAGTATCTGCAAATTGAAATAATAATTTTTTACTTCCATTGTTTTACATATCTAATTCATACTTCAAAATACTTCTTAACTATTATTTTTCTAGAGTTTATTGGGAGGGTTGTTCAAGGACGGTAGAAGGTTCATTTTATCTACCACTCCAGACCTGTTTCATCACATCAGACTAAGGGGCCTAAAATCTTTGTCTATTTTGTGGGCCACAGCTTCTCTTACACAGACTTACATCGCTTCTGACGTTCCAGAACCCGACTGCACTGACTTGATCTCCTTATACTGCTGATTTTCTCAGCTGTACCTGGAGGAAAGGGATAGGCTATGATTTAACATTCATCACACATTCTGCAACTCCAGCCAACCAGTTCTGATTCAATTGGGTCCACTAAGATTGCAGCTTCCTCAACAATTACATGATACCACTGAATACTACAACATCAGCACAGAGGAAATACTATTTCGTGGAGTAGACTTTGCCATAAGGTTACAAGGTATTGGAAAGAGCTATCTTATATAGCCTTCACCTTTTTCTCTTTGATGGACCTTTTTTCTCTGTAAGAAAATGTGTTTACTTACAGCCTCTACAGAGATGTCTCATGTGTTTGAGTAGCCAGAGAAAATCTTTGAGCAAGTGTACAAGATACTTCCCTGAATTTATTTTCTCTCCATTTCTTCCTTACTTCCTTATTTCTTGTATTCAAGATTGCCCTAAATTGAAGTCTCATGCATTAACAGTATGCTCATGTAAGCTTTAGCTCCAGGCTTTATTTCTAGCTTTACCAGAAAGGGGGGGAAATCTGCTAGCTAGTTGAAAAATGCACAGAAAAAATTTATTAGCTAGTTGAAAAATGCACAGAAAAGAATTTATTAGCTAGTTGAAAGAAAAAAATGCACACAGAATATCTGCTCTTGACAAAGTGAAGTAGTATGGACTGCATTTACAATCCTGACTGTAACAACAAAAAATATAGGAGCAAATATATAAAATAAAGGTTTTCAGACAATTGTCCTTTAGGTAATACAAAATAATGATTTTTGAAAAAGGGGAAACAACAATTTACAACAATGTATAAATTATATCAAGTATTTAATAAATAAAAAGACACATATGTATTTTAACAATAAAAGAGGAGTGAGCATTCTTAAACTAGTGTTGAAGACACCATAAGCCTAATTCTAATTCACAAAGATATTACAAATAAGGAAGAAAATTATGGACTAGGATCTATCATGAACACAGAAAAATTGTATCAAAATATTTAAAACATTAATTTTACAGTATATAAAAATCATAATAGACCACAACACAAATAAATTTCTTCCAAGAACATAAAAATGGCTCTAAATTAAAAAGTAAACCTATCTAATTACCAGATTCACAGAATAAAAATCAAAAGCAATATAATCACTTAATAGATAAAACAAAATCATTTGAAAAAAGTCAACATCAGTTTAGGTTAAAATATTCAGAAAACTAAGTATAGAAGAAAATGTACTAAAACTATTGGAGGCAATTAAAAATGTTATTTGGAAATTATACAAATAACTTTATATTTAATAATGAAATAATAAATATTTCCCTCCTAATCTCAAGAACAGAGAAAGATGTCTGCTTCTACCATTTCTATTCAATGTTTTACTGAAGGTCCTAGCCTTTACAGCAGTGGACTCTTTGCAGATGACATAATTGCTTTCATAGAAAATCTTAAGTGACCTAAAGAACTACCCTAAATGGATAATAAGTAAATATAGCCAGGTTGTAGATTAGGTAAATTCTATAGTAGTATGAACAATTTGAAAACAAAAATGTCATTCACAGTAGCTCCAGAAAATTTGTTTAGGAATAAATTGGAGTAAAACTACTATGCTAAATGATACAAAGTCCTGAGAGAAATTGTTATTGAGAATTTTTTCATATTTATGGATTGGAAAATTTAACTTTTTAAGAGGCCATTTCTCCAAAATTCATCTGTAAGAAGTCTGAGGCATTGTAACACTAGATTTGTTTTAAGAAATTGATATCCCCCCTTTGAAATATAGAAATGCAGAGGACTTAGAAAGTTCAAGTCCAGCTTTACAAAGAAGAACAAATTTGACGGACTTGTACTACCAGACATCAAGAATTACTATACATTTAGCATAATGAGTGTGTTACTTGCAAAAGATCTGTTGATCTTTTGCAAGTAACACACTCACTGGAAGAAAAATACCAGAAATAGACCTATATCATATAACAATTTTATTTTCAATAAATAAATCAAAACAATTTAAATAGAAAAAGAAAGGTCTTTTAAAAATTGTTCTTGAATTACTGTAATCCATATGTTTAAAATGTCAAAGGTCTTTTAAAAATTGTTCTTGAATTACTGTAATCCATATGTTTAAAAATGAAAATATGTTTAATTATAAAATTATTTCACGTACAGTTGTTAGTAAAAAAAAATATTGAGAGATTCTGTGCACACTTTAACCAGTTTTTTTCCATTGGAAACATCTTGTATAACTATAGTACAATATCACAATTAGTATATTGGCATTGATATAGTCAAAATACAAAACATTCACATCACCACAAGGTTTTTGTATGCTGCCCTTAAGGCCACACTTCCAAACCCTCCATCCCCAACTCCCATCTCCAGTCCAGCCACCATTCTCTTATGTTATTATGGCATTTCTGTCTTAATTTGCAATCCCAGAGGAAAAATGTTATCTTCTTTGATGAGATGTTTGTTCAGACATTTTGCGCATTTTAAAATTGGACTGTTTGTTTTCTCATTGTTGAGTTTTGAGGTCTTTGTATGTTTTTGATGCCAGGCCTTTATCTAATACATGCTTTGCAAAGATTTTCTTTCAGTCTATGGCTTGTCCTTTCAATCTCTTAATAGTGTCTTTTGCAGAACAACTCTTTTTAAAATTTTAATGAAGCCTAACATGAATTCTTTTTTTTCATGAATTGTGTTACTAGTGTTATATCTAAAAAGTTATCACCAAACATAATGTCACCTAGATTTACTCCTGTGTCATCTTTCAGAAGTTTTTACAGTTTTATTTTATATTTAGGTCTATGGTGTATTTGAGTTCATTTTTATGAGACATATTTTAGAGTACATAGATAAGCATTTTTTTCAGTTTAGTGTCTCATTTAGAATCCATTTATCAATATCTATACTGTAACTTACTAGAATTTTGAGATGACATTGAATCTATGAATTATGTCTGAAGGAATCAACATCATCATCATAAATAGTGTTCCAATCTATGGACCCAGCATTTTTCTCCAGTTACTTTGGTCTAGTCTCTTTTGACTTTGCTGCCTGGCTGCAGTGGTGTCTCTCATTGAGGGAAGGACATGCGAGAGGGTGTGGCTGGGCAGGAGAGGAGGCTCAGATCTAGCAGGAAAAGAGAGTACTTCCTATGGTTGCTTGTTGGTAATAAGGTTCTGATTTTCCTTGATGGTGACTTCTAGATGATTTTCACTGGGAAAGAAGAAAGAATGAGGCTATCTGTACTGCCTGCTCTTCCTAGACTGGGGACTGGAAAATACTAAACCTAGACTACCTCTTCTATTTGCAGAGAGACATGCAACATCCTGCTACTCTGTTATTTCTTCAGCCTTGGTATCTCAAACGAGTTAACCTTTCCTTTACCACCTTGCAGAGTTCTTTTGGTTGCTTCTTGCATTATTCACAGGTTTTATTGTTGTACTTAATGGGATGGAAAAGAAAGAAATGAATCTCTGACATCTTAGCTGGACCTGAATTCAGCACTTTAATGTTTGGCAAAAACTCTGGTAGTTTCTTATAACATTAGCATACCTCTTCCTGATAATTTCACTTCCTGACATTTACTTAGGAGAATAAAATTTTTAAAGCTGCGAAAAAACAAAGCTGATTTATTCATAATTGCTTCATTTCAAATCAGAAACAGCAGAAAGTCATTCAATGTGGAAATAGATTTTTAAAAATCTGCTGTATATTCATTCAATGGAATATTATTAAGCAATAAAAAAGAATAAAATATTTAGGTAGCAACAATATTTATTTCAAAAATATTATGTTGAGTGAAAAACCATTATATAGAATAACACATAATGTTTACTTCTATTTTTCTGAGTGTCTGGGAAAAGCAAAATTGATTTGTGGTAGAGGAAATTCAAAGGAATCATCATTGTTCTTGGGGTGGTGAGAATGTTTATTTGAAGGAGCAAGAGGGAAATTTCTCAGGTAATGATAACATTTTACATTTTGTTAAGTGTTTGGATTTCACAGGTGTATTGTTTGGCCAAAATATCTGAGACATCTAAAATTAAAATTTGTGCATTCAGTTGTATATAAATTTTACCTAAACAGTTTACAAATATTAAACTTTAGTTGATAATACAAATATTTGGAAAAAAGGATATGGGTATCAACAACTTAATCTGAAATACACAATAAGGTGTTATTGACTGATGATTATAGCAATGGAAAGGTGGAAAGATATAGAATACATATAAATTTTTAATTGTCAAATCTAAAAAATGACTTTCTTCTGGAATTATTTTCTATTAAGAAATGTATAGGCAAATAAGGTAATTTCTTTTGCTTATAAAATATTTTATTGGAACTCCTCATCCAGATGAATACTAAGGGGATCTTTCATAATTCTTTTTTTTTCCCATTTATTTATTTTATTGCATTTTAGGTTTTGGGGTACATGTGAAGAACATGCAAAATTGTTGCATAGGAACACACGTGGCAGTGTGATTTTCTGCCTTCCTCCCCATCACCTACATCTGGCATTTCTCCCCTTGCTATCTCACTTTATCTTAAGATAAAGTTTAGTATCAATACAAAACTCTCAAAATGTCTTCAAATTTCTTCATGCTTATTAAATTTTAATAATAAAATACTGAAAGAATGGCAGAATTCTTGCTTCTCTTTGATATGTACTAAAAATTTGTAATGTCTTTCTTTGGGATATTCAGCTCTTTGTTCTAAGAATCTATTTTACTCTGTGTGTCTCTTTCATGATAGATAACTATAATTATTTTTAGGGCAGAGAAAATTATCTTTGTTAAGTATGATATCCACATAAACATCTGCACCAATGAGTATGAAGTACCATACATGATATATTCTATCTTGTACTATTAAGCATTTTTTTTTCTGATTGCATCTTCCCAGATGTTTGTAGTTTAACTGTACGTTACTCAGAGGGGTAAACTTTTAACCAGCATTTTCTGAATACAATCTTTAACTCAAGGTATTCATATTATACAACCAATTTTAGCTCAGGGGATGATTGCTGGGATAAAATAGGGACAATAGAGAGGTAATCACATTACATCATGGAACAAACCCTATCAGGCATGCAAACTCTACACTTGGGTAACATTGCAGCAGATTACAGAGCTGTACTCAGAATTGAAGCTTTTAACATGTATTTAATATTGATAATTATAACTAATGCAAACAGAGAGGTAAAGTAATTGAAACTAAAAAAAAAAAAAAATCCCACTACTACCTCTGGCAAGACATCACAAAATCATCTACAGTTTATTCAATGGAAATTATTCAAATTCTTATAACTCAGTGGCAATATGGCTTTAGAAAATACGTTGTTATATCTTTTCTTTTCTTTGACTACAAAACAGCTTTCACTGACAAATAGAAATCTGGGGAGCTGTTTTCTTCCTAGGTCAAATTCTGCATTATGGAATTTTCTATTAACATATGGATGGATATTAAGAAACAGGTACTACTTTTATTACAATCTTAAAATGTTGGGATTGTATTTCCATGAGTTTTGGTAAGTTTTCAACAACTAGGAGTCTTGGTGCTGGAAAAATAAATAGCATCACCCAGATATAGCTCTATCAACTATTAGATTATTCTGTAGCAATATTTTTTCCGAAAAATTTTGAGCAGATAATTGGAAATAAAATCAGGCATTAAGAGAATGACAGTTTTTATTTCAAAGCTATTTGCTACCCTTCTGCTTTCTACCCTCTGCATTTTACATATTTATAAATATGAAATGAAAGCATTTTCTTTGGTTAAAACCATATTTTGTTTTACAAGCAACATTTTAGAGTTTTATGAGAGTGATTAAAATTGAGAAGCTTGATGATGCCCAAATCTAAACTGTTTTGAAAAATATAAATGATGTACTTAATATGTGTAATTGCTAATTTGTATTTCTTGTTTTAAAACTGGTTATTAAACAATCATGCAGAAATAAAATATAATTGATGTCTTTTAGAATGAGTTATTTTTTCAAGCAATTTAAAAATATGGTTATAGTTATAGACCAACATGTAAGCAATTATGAGATTTATGAATCTACTGACAATTCTTTAGCTTCAATTCATTTATATGTTGATGAAGTTTACTAATGTTTTGGAACAATCAAACTGATAGTGATATTACTTAAAGGAAACAACTTACTTATTACTAAACAGACTTTATGATATCATTAATTCTTAACCACTTGTAGTGACAACTAAATATTTTTAGTCACTAAAAATATAGCCAAAGCTATTACGTTATTTTAGATAGCATATAGAAGTGATCTCTCCAAAGATTCGTTTCCAAAATACTGCCATCTTGTGATACTTTTCACAGAACATCTAAGAGTCATTTATGACATGGTCTTTAGGTGAAATAAAGAATGGTACTCTAATTAGATAAATAGACCCAAGTGAATACTATGGAAACCTAGAGTTAGAATAATCTTTAACTTAAGAATTATGAATGATCCCCTTAGTATTCCATCTGGATGAGGAGTTCCAATAGAATATTTTATAAGCAAAAATAGATTATCTTATTTGCCTATACATTTCTTAATAGAAAATAATTCAAGAAGAAAGTCAATCAATACTCACTAATTTTCTGTCTGGAGAGAAAACACTCCATTTTGACTCAATCCAATTCATTTAAGTACAACTACTCACTGAGTATTTTTAGTAGAAGGTTTACACATTATTTGGCAAACATACATAAGGCTGTGACTACTCTTTGATTTCCTTTGGGGTCTTTTTGAACCGGGTCTCATTTGCATTATGACTTGAGTTATCAAGTTCCAGAGATGTGACTTATTTTTACACAGTTGAATTGTTTGGTGCTTAGGGTCATCTAAATTATCCTAACTCTTCAGTGGCAGAATATAGACCTGCAACAGATGTAGAAATGCACCTCTTAGCTTATAGTCTATTTTTTTCACTGAAATGTAATTATTTAGTTTAATTGTTTACTTATTCACTAGTTTGACCCCTAATTTAGTGCAACTGTTTCCAAAAGCAAAATTTATCACTAATAAAGATAGAAAAAAATATATTTGATATGATTTGAAGACAACTTCAAAAAAATTTTAAAGTTATTAGCAAAACCACAATCTTCATTTGGATCTATAATCTCTAGTGTATTAATTCATTGATTCAAATGATCAATCATGCTATTTTATGGTTTTATTTTTAGGGATTCATTTGTTACATAAACATTAAATAAAGATAATGAAGCTATTATAAAATCTTAGCTTAGGGAAAGAGTAGTTTCATGGTCCTTTGCACTGAAAGGTTGCCTAGATCTCTAGTAATGCACCAAAAGCATTTGATAAATTGTGAACATAAGAACAATGTCTGCAAACACTTTCAAGATCAGCTTAGGCATCCTCTGGTAACTGAAGCAGAAGGAAACATTTTCAAAGTGAGCCAGAGCAAAATGTCGTTAAGCTTTGAGTACTGAAGCAGTTTCACACAATAAAAGAAAAACTCCTTATGAGGCAACTTTGCCCTTGCTCTCAAAACACTTATTTTGTGCAGCGGAAATTAATGTGGGTACTATCAATGAACTCAACCTTGTAATAAGCTTTGCTTATATCTTTGGCAAATGTTTTGTGTTTCTCTGCATCCTGGTCCAAAAATTTCAAGTGCTTTTACTTTCCATGATGAGATATTAACTATAGAGAAACTTCAGTATTTTCCTTCAGGACTAAATCCCTCACCCTCTGACAATCAAGAATATTACTGCCCTTCCTCTTTAAGTCAAATACTCAATTTCAAAGTAATCAATTTTAATAAGGGAAAAAGCATAATGGTTTTGAATAAGTACCAGTGCTGATATGGCAAGACTAAAATAATCTATTTTATTTTAATTTAAGAGTGATGTCTCCATAAATATTCATTATTATTATTTTTTTTTTTTTGAGACGGAGTTTCACTCTTGTTACCCAGGCTGGAGTCATTATTGTTAATAATTTAGTTCAACATACAATTTCAATATAATCCACAATGTGAAAGAAAAACAGTTTTTATCATTAAAAACTCCAGCATGATTGGAGATGCCAAAATGAAAAGAATAATGGCAAATATTCCACCTAAAAGAATATTTTTCAAATAGGTAGTGCAACTGATATTCACATGACATTAAATATATAACTCATAAACATGGTGTTACATACATAGGTAAAAAGACACCTTATTATAGTGCTACGCAATACAAAGGCTCACTGCACCTAAAAACTTTCTATACTAATTATATTAACATAACAAATTACAGATTGACTTAAATGCCGAATACCCCAAGTAAGCATGAAGACTTTAAAGCAATTTAAATCTCTTAGTGCAATTCTTTTTGAAATATATGTATATATTTACTATTTGATATTTGAAAACATTGTAATAACTTCTTAAAGGTATGTATTCATATATATAAACAAACATGTTTTCTAGAAGAGAAGCACTTCCGATTATAAAACTAAGATATTTAAAACCATGTGAATTTGACTGAATCTTAAACAGAAATGGAAGTTTTCTCTTAAATTATTAGATTGCATTTATTATTTTTTCAGACAGGATGAAACAGTTTTACTGCATTCTATCCTTGTTACTTGTTTGTGACAAGTTGTGTTTATTCCTGATTTTTTCAAATATTGAGCCTGTCTTTCTATGTTGAGGGATTTCTAGACTTTAGCTTATATATCTTTTCATCCTTTTCTTTATCCCAATGTTTGCCAAAAACAGCATTATTCAAATTTTGCATTTTTCCTTAACTATAAACCTTTTTTTATATTGCTTATTTTTAGCACTTTTGTCTTTTAATATAATTCAAATGGCAAACACTATGTTGCTTCAAATAAGAAATATTTTATTATGTAAACTGTTTGCTACATATTATTAATATAGTATATATTTAACATTATTAATGACAACTTCCTAGTTTGATAATGATTTCCCATAAGCAAGGAAGGAGCTTTTGCATTTTCTGCTTAATTATTAAAAATGGCAATTAATTATATTGATAACTATTAATATGATTTAAATATTAACATAAATGTTATGTGTTTTGTAGCATCGATTATGTTGAACAGATGTAGATTCACTTACTTATTAATCTAAAACAACTACCAGTGAATATTAATCATTATACAATGGATAAAGAATAGCTAAGATAATTAGGCATATGATAGAAGTAAGCTTCTTTTTTCTAATACCCTTTATGGCATTATATAACTTAGTGGCAAATCTAACAAACTAACAAACTAAGTTAAATTTTTCAAGATTTAATCAAACTGGATATAATTATTATTGTTACATTCTGTTATTCTAGCTAACTTAAATTTTCTTCTCTCCTTTTCATTTTTTTAAATCAGTCTCAAAAATGGCTCAGATATATTAACATTACAATCATTCTGCAAATTAATTTATATAGCATGTTTTTACCTTTATCTTCCCAGTAGGAGTGAAAGAATGATATGTGTGTATGTGTGTGTGTGCGCATGCATAGGCGCCAGTGTGTGTGTGTGTGTGTGTGTTTGTGTGTGTTGAGTTTATGTTTATAAGGTATCTGGATGAGTTAAAATTAAACGTCAACATTTTCTTTTAATGAGGTTCTATAAAAATCAAAATATAGGAATCGATATATGACATAATTTGCACTGGAGAAAATGAAATCAATAATGTTGGAGTCAAAACTGAGAAAATGTCCTAGAATGACAAGTCAAACAAGAAAAAAGATTATAAGAAATCTGAAACATCTGTGTAGTAAATATGATAAGTAATTATAACTTTACAGAATAAATATCTTTAATTTTTTCCCCTTCAAACAAGTTTTTCTGAGTATACATTTCCTTTCTCTTGATGATATCTTGGGCTTATTCTTAAGTTGTCTATTTGTGCACACACAAGAATGATATCCCTCTAGTAATCAAAACCCACTTTGTAATTTAAAAAGTTCACTGCAGTCACAACCATCAATTCGATCACATATCCAACTCAATGCTTTGTCCCTCACTTTATCAGAGAGACTTGATTTGTTGTCAGATATATCACCACTAGGAAGGAGAATCAATTTCTCCTTTCGTTCTTTATTTTTCTCTCCTCTTCTGCTAGCTTACACATTATTTTTCTGTTTTTATATTTGCCAAGGAAAAAGAAAGGTAAAAAGGAGGTATAAAAACTGAATCGCATGTTTTGCTTTGGATATGCATTCCAGTTTTAGCTCTCTTGTGGAAAACAGGTGTGCTTTCTTCCAGAGGCTCTGTAGGAGCTCACCCATTGAAAAGTGCCCTGATATGGACAATCCTTTCTGGTTAAGAGTGCTTACTAAGCACAACCTTTAGATCTCGCTCTCCACAGTAGCTCTCACAACCTATAGCTGTGGGGGACCCTTTGCCTGGTGATGAGCCTTTTGACATGGCACCCTGCCCTTAGTCCAGTCATCTATTATTGCCATTCCAAAAGGGGGAAAAGTGGCTTCATCTTTGGCCCCCTCCACCCACAGTATTACACAGTCTCCCAGGAGAATATGTTAGGCTCTTTCAAGAATGTACTCACCACACATATTCCCATGGCAGCTCTGCGGTGGCCTTAAGAACCACAGACAGATGCTTCAAATTTTGTGGGCATCCTCAAAATCCATTACAATTTCTGTGTACTCCTCATGAGTTGGCTAAGGAAGGAAACATCTATTTCTTTATTCAAGGCAAAGATATGGGAAGAAAAGAAGAAAGAACAAAATACAGGAAGAAAGCAAGCAAGAAAGCTCCCAAACTTAGCAAATATTCCTATTTAGTATATAAAATCAATTAACGAACAAAAATGTTTTGACTGTTTAATAATGCCTAGTACTAATTGTCTAGAACAGAATTTTAAACTTTATGTTGATACCTCACATCTAAATGGTATTTACCAGTTTACAAAGTACAATCGCATTCATGAACTCCTGTAGGCTTCACAAAAACTTTTAATACATTGGTAGAGAAGACATTTTTTAACCCAGTTTTACAAGGTAGAAAAATGAGTATCAGAGAAAACTGATTTGAAATGGCTAAAAGGTTGTTAAGTCAGAAGGCAGGTCATTTTCAATTTTGTTTATTTGTTTTTGTCCCTTCCAACTTTTATTTTTGTTTTTATTTTATTTTTTTTAGATGGAGTTTTGCTCTTGTTGCCTAGGCTGGAGTGAATGGAGTGATCTCAGTCACCGCAACCTCCACCTCCCGGGTTCAAGCGATTCTCCTGCCTCAGCCTCTGAGTAGCTGGGATTACAGGCATGCACCACCATGCCCAGCTAATTTTGTATTTTTAGTAGAGATGGCATTTCTCTATGTTGGTCAGGCTGGTCTTGAACTCCTGATCTCAGGTGAAATGCCCACGTCAGCTTCCCAAAATGCTGAGGTTACAGTCATGAGCCACCACACCTGGCCCCTTGCAACTTTCATTTTAAGTTCAGGGCTACATGT
The DNA here is from genome assembly GCF_001604975.1 of Cebus imitator. Taxonomy (NCBI): domain Eukaryota; kingdom Metazoa; phylum Chordata; class Mammalia; order Primates; family Cebidae; genus Cebus; species Cebus imitator. The sequence continues at coordinate 1,089,146 of NW_016107817.1, read as the reverse complement.
GCAGTTTTGTTACATGATTAAATTGAGTGTCACTGGGGTTTGGTGCACAGATTATTTCATCACGTTGGTAGGTACATAGTACCCAATGGGTAGTTTTTCAATCCTCATGCTCCTCCCACCCTCCCCCCTCAAATAGACCCCCTTGTCTAACGTTCCCAACCTTGAATCCATATGTATTGGATAATTCACTCCCACTTATAAATAAGAATATGTGGTATCTTGTTGTTTCCTGTGTTATTTGGCTTAGGATAATGGCCTTCAGCTGCATCCATGTTGCTGCAAATAACATAATTTTGTTTATCTTTATGGCTGCATAGCAATCCATGGGGCCTACATAGCACATTTTTCTTATCCAGTCCACAGTTTATGAGGATCTTGGTTGATACTCGGTCTTCACTGTGGCGAATAGTGCTGAAATGAACATACTATGCATGCCTGGGTCTTTATGGTAGAATAATTTAAATTCTTTTGGATATACACCCAGTAATGATACTGCTAGGTTGAAAGTTAGTTCTGTTTTAAATGTTTTGAGAAATCTCCAAACTGCTTTCCACAGTGGCTGAACTAATTCACATTCCCTCCAGCAGTGTATAAGCATTCTATTTCTTTCCACAACCTTGCAAGCATCTGTTATTTTTTTTATTGTTTTGACTTTTTAATAATAGCCATTTTGACTGGTGTGATATGGTATCTCATTGTGGTTTTGATTTGCATTTATCTAATGACTGGTGGTGTTGAACATGTTTAATATAATTAAATGGAGGGAGATTTAATTATATTGAAAGTAAATGTTATAAATAGCAACTCTACTATGTGTTTTAAATTCTCAAATAACTGACAAAATGTATTTAGAACAAAGCAGTTCAGCTTTATTGCATATCATATCTAATGAATATCAATCATCTTAGAGGTGTATTATTGTGTGATGTATTTTTAGATATTTCTCAACATGAAGTCAAAGAGCTAATTTTACTAGGAGCTATATAATTTATTAAATATTAGATAAGTAAATATTTGGAAAAAATACCTAGTTTGCAGTAGAGAAAAAAATATTAAATGTGCTCTGCTTACTCTGGCCATTTATGTGTTTTCTTCCTTCTAAAGTTAAAGAACAGCTCCAGCCAATTAACATGCAGATATGTGTTCATTCACAAGAGAGGTTTTGTGTGTTTTTATGCTTTAGTATATAGAGAGACATAGTAACTAGTAATCCATAGTTCTTGACTTCCTCCCTAGTGGATTCTGAATCAGTCACCAGAGTTGGACTCTTACTTTCACCCTTCTCACCACTTACTGCCTTACCAGACAGCCTGTCTGACAGCAACAACCATGATTTTATCTCGTAAACAGCATGATATCTAAGGTGCAACCAAGTAAGATAAGGTCCTTAGAACAGATGATATAACAGGGGTGAGTCTCAGTGAAACTTAAAATCATTAAAAACAATACATTTCTGTTTTTGTATGTTTGCATGTTTGTGTGCATATGTATGTGATATAAAATGCAGTGGAAGTGCTTAAAATACAAAAATCAAATTTACATACTTCCAGCTTTTCCAGAGAAGGCAAGTATCTAAGACAAGCAAGTCATTTAAATTCTTTGGCTTTATCACCCCAGAATTCTGTATTCTTTCAAACCATTCCTTCATTAACTTAAGTCCCAGGGATTAGAAGACTGCCAAACACACTATATTTCGGGCTGATGGACCTAGGATAATTCCCCAAATGTACAATGCATTTCAAGTTGTGTATTATAAACATGAAGATACAGAAACTCGATTCGCTGTAAAACAAATTAAAATCCAGTGTGTTGGAAGGTAAGCATTGTACTTCCCGCTGTAGCTGTTGGCTGATTGGAGTGAGCATAATTATAATGAGCGTAACAGAAACAGTAGATTCTCCCTCTTTTCTATTGGCCGTCAACAGCACCTATTCAACAGAGCCTTCTGTTTTAGTGAAAAGGTTAATCATTTCCATTTATTGAATATTCAAATAAACAAATAACTTATTCTAGGTAATAAGGAGAGAGCAATACATTATTGTGATTTTTACAATGTCATAGAGAGTTAATATATGAATTATATATTTCGGGGAGTTTTAGCTTGTGGTTATTTACCATTGAAGTCATGGGTTAGAGCATAGGTAAAGGAGTATGTTTCTAGAAAACCATTGCAATACATTGCTCCTTTGAAGTCTCAGTGAGTACAGAGATTAATCACCAACAAAGCAACTAAACACACACCAAATCATTTTTTCACTGTTTTAATACTTTGTTAGTTATATCTCTCTAGTTGTTAATGACAGTACATTCAATTCACACCAGCTAGGTTAATAACAAGATTCACTTTCTTACTCACCTAAGAAGTATAGACATTATAGTGTTTCAAAGTAGAGCTGATTCTTTGCTCAAACAATACTTTTTTATTTGTACTAATTTATGGCATACATGTGAAATTTTGTTACATCCATATGATGCATACTGATCAACTCAGGGTATTTAGGGTATCTGTCATCTGAGCACAACACATTTTTGTTAACTATAATCACCTTACTTTGTTATCCATCATTGAATTTATTCCTTCTGTCTAACTAATTATATGTTTGTATCATTAACACACTTCTCCTCCTACACCTTTCTCCCTAGTCACCCTTCCCAGTCTCTGTTCTTTACCGTTCTACTCCCTAACTCCATGTGATCAAAGTTTTTAGATTTCACATATAAATGAGAGCATAAAATATATGTCTTTTCATGCCTGGCTTATTTCACTTAAGATAATGACCTCTAGTCTCATCCATATTGCTGCAAATGACATGACTGGAATCAGTTTTCCTGATCTCCTAACATTTCTGTTCAATTGATTATATTCTCAGATTCTACAAGATAGCCTCCATTTTATGTCCCTTAGTGTATCCAGTAAAACAACAAAACTTGGGAAACGTTTTTCGATTCATTTTGATTGGAACAACTTAGGCTACATGTCCTTCTGAATCTTTCCCTGGAAGAAAGCTAAAGTCACGTTGGCCCAAGCTTGCACTGATGGCCCACCCCTGGAGCCTCTTCCCTTTAACCACGTGGACTGAAAGTGGGAGAAAAAGACACATAAATCATCAACTGAACATTAGGTATTTTCATTATAAGAAAGTAGATATTGGGTAGGGAGCTATTGGTTAGAAAATCTCTATGTACAATTGTAATAATAAAAGTAAAGAATTACTTAGAACCCATACTTTTTGGCTGACCACATTAACATATATCCTCTTATGTAAAAAAAACTAAAACTTCATTCCAAAAGGATTTATAATGATCATATCTAGTCATAATGTCCAGCTTCAAATCCAGACTCTTTGAGTAATATTTAACAGATATGTAAATCTTCAATATCTGATAACTTACGAAATTATGTATTTATTCAGCTATAAAATGTCATAACCAAAAGATAAAAAAAGGATAACTTTTAGATAACTTTGAGAAAAGATATGGAAAACCATCACATCGTTATTAATTCATAGCACATATATCCTAGACTATAGAAGGGAAGGGACTTTCCATGTAGCAATGAACTAAGTGTTTTTTTTCAGTGCTGTTATTATTATTATTGTGTGTACTTTATATCATGTACATTCTCCTATTTGTGTCTGCCCATCTTGAACATATTTGAGATAAAAATATAGAAGGGACTGGACGCAGTGGCTCACCCCTGGGATCCTAGCATTTTGGGAGGCTGAAATGGGTGGATTGCTTGAGCTCAAGAATTCAAGATCAGCCTGGGCAGCATGGCAAAATCCTGTCTCTAGAAATAATGCAAAAATTATCTGGGCATGGTGGTGCACACCTGTAGTCCCAGCAACTTAGGAGGCTGATGTGGGAGAATCGCTGGAGTCCGAGAGGTGGAGATTGCAGTGAGCCATGATTATGTCATTGCATTCCAGCAGGGATGACAATGTGAGAACCTTTAAAAAGATAATAATAATAATTTAATTTAAAAATGCATATTTTCCACGATACAAAGTGCAATTCTTAGAAGCAGATACCTTACAAGCATTGTTGAGGTGGGCAGATAAAAGGTAGCCTAAGGATTTTTCAGTATAGATATTTTGTAGATAAGGCAATAAATATGACTTCGTTAAGCATTTGTCAAAAACGTAACTTTTAAAAGTTGTTCTTTATAAGTTTCCTAGTCTATTTGTTTTTATTTATATCCAAAGTCTGTTAAGCAACACTGGAGAGCTTGCCTACCTGTGGCTACACCTTGGGTCAAATTTTGTCTTAAAAGTTCTTTCTCTAATCAATAGGCCTCTGTACTCTGTTTATCTCCTTAGGATTCAGGTCCTAAGTGGATCTGCTTATCCACTATCTCTTAGAGAATTCAAGAAAATAACTTGACAGGGAAGGCACTAACTATCCTTCCCACTAAGTGAAGCAGAGAATTTATAATAGGAAGTGCATTACATAAGCTCAAAAATCAGCTTTTTATTTCATAATCACATAATTTCCCATGACTTGTCCTTTAATAAAATTAGCTTGGTTGCCAGTATTTGTTCTTTCCCTACCCCATTAGTTTCCAGGTTAGCTGAATTAAAATAATCTTGAGTTAAAGAACATAGGAAGAAATGGCCTCTTCTTATTTTCTCTAGACTTTGAGAAAGGTTATTTTCTTACCTTTGTTCATGCAGAGAAAAATATTCTGAAGCAAGAATTAACGTGATAATAATTAATTGTAGAAGTGCAAGTCCAAAACTGTAAAAATGATGAAAAAGAGGGGAGAGGCAAAAGAAGGAAAATTATATTCCTTTTCCAACACTGTCCCCACCCCTTTTTCCTGGCAATTACTTTTTATGCTTCAACAAGATGATTTCAAAAACAAATTTTTTTCTAAGTTCATTTTATAGAGGATTCATTTTTTATGTATATAGTTATTTTAATTGTTGAGTGTATATTTGCTAAATATAGACTTCATATTTATATATTGAAGTCTATATTTAGCAAATATACGTTTGTATGTATATTTATATTTAGCAAATCAAATTATTTTTCATGGTGATAATGACAAGAAGAAACAGTTCATTTTTAGAAAGAACAGCTTAATAATAACTTATAAGTTTAAAATATAAAGTTTAGAAGATGGCTTAGAATGCTCATTTATTTCATTTTTGATTTGGTTATCATCAGTGTGACCTTAGGTGGTCCTTTCCTTACTTTCCCAATGCTTTATGCTACTTTATTTCTTTTAGCTATGCTTCCTTCATTGACAAGAGGAGTTGTAAAAACATGTGGTCATTTTAATATTTATTTTCCACAATCTCAAACTAAAATATCTACTCTAAGAAAACCTTTGATTTAGAAATATTAACTGCCTCTTAAAACATTATTCCTGTTTTCTGTTCTGTTTAAATACGTTTTTTCTGACTTGGGAAGAATCTTAGGATTATCCTTCGGATTATTTCAGATTTTTACAAGACAGTTTTAACAGTTTGTTATAGATGATGGTTGATTTTATAGGGGTAGTAACTAGAGGAAAACATTTGGGATTGAAATATTTGAGAAATATTGTTGAAATATTTGAGATTGATTTGCAGTGTAGAATTAATAGGAGTGCATAATAAAGTAGGCATTTTAGAGGAATAAAGAACAAATTATTAATTTAACCATGGGTCATTGTACTTTGTGTAATTTCCTATGATTAATCTAACTCACACACACACAGACACACACATGCACACACACATATACACTAGTCTGTTCCATTATCCAAATTCTTAATGCTAAAATATCCAGGTTAAATTAATATAGCTTTGAGTATTTTACATTGATTAATAATATCCTATAATATCATAATGATTTATTAACAGCTTGAAATATATTAACAACTGAATGTTGTTTTAGATGTTTCAGAGAATGACATTACCTAGTTTGACCAAAATATCATATTTTAGAGGATAATGATAAACCTCTAAATTAATACTTGTAAAGGAGATATATATGATTTCCTTCTTTAGTTATCTTTTAAAAATGTCTCAATAGTATTTTCAATCTGTGCAACTGCTATTGTACAAGCTATCGTTTTGTTTTTTATAAAACTGGTGTCCAAAATAAATTTCTGAGTATATTATTCTAGTATAAGGAAAGGTAATAACCGTATGGATTTATACTCATAGAAATCCTTGTATTTTGTATTATTTTTCCTCCAATAGATATTCTTCTTTTATTTGGATCATCATTTATTTGTCTTATTATAACTTATAGAAACATTAAATGATAACTCTATTAATAGTAGGGTTTTTACTTATATTTTTCTGTTTAATGAGAATACATCAGCCATTTTCTTATTTTTTGCTATAATCCTTCTCTACCTCAAGACAACTCTTAGGTGAGCTTTGCATAAACAATAGGCTCCCCAAAGCCCAAATTACTATTTTGAAGAAACTTATTCAAATAAATCTCCTATCATTCAAATGCAGGCATTTAAAATAATTCTAAAGATTCTCTCTCAAAAATAGTCCCTATGATTTCTTAGTCTCACTCTCCAAGTGTAGTTAGCCAATGTTTCCAAAACATTTAACACAACAGATTCTGTATCTGATGATGCCAGAACCATAGAGCAAAGCCCAAATCTTTTCAGGCCGCACAGATCTTTCAGATTACTGGCTGGGAAGGAAAGAATAAAATAAAGGAGGAGAGTGGAGAATATAAACCACTCAAGTGTGGTAATTTATGTGATAGAGAGGAGGATGTTTACGGACTCCCAAGATATATTTCGAGATGTGTTGAAAGAACATGGTTTGGCTGAGGGGATTGAAGGAATAGTAGTGGAGCAAACGGAATTGTTTATGAGATCACTGAAAGTGATTGTTCATTTACGAAGTCCAACAACCTAAAGCAAATAATACAAAATCTCAGATGTAATAATAATGAGGCCTTTGGATGGAGCAAGAGAAATGTCTGGTCACTAATTTACAGAAATATAAACTTAATCTTTATCAAAATCATCAGAAGTTGTTGAAATCATCATTTATGAGATACACATAATTCATGGGGAGAAGATTCTTTCTATGTGTGAAGGCACCTATTAAAGAAATGTTGGTTTTATGCTTAGGAATATTATTTTTGTTGTTTAAAAATGACATGATTAGTGGATTTCTATAGAAATCATGAAATAATTGCAAAAAGGTATTGACAAAATCCTTATATTATTTTATTTCATATATTTGTGAATTTTTTTATTTTTAACCAGTGTATGCCAAGCTCCTATTTTTGTTTGCTTTATAATAATAAAACATATTTTTCTTTCATTATTTAAAAGAAGAGGATTTTTAGATGGAGAGAAGTAATATGGTCAAGGTGCTTTTGCACCAGTAACATTTTCAAGATCGTGGAACAGATGTACCTACCTTGAAAATTTTCTGAGGTTTAAAAGACAATGGGAACAGATAAAACCAGATCAAGTGTGATATGATTTTAACTGAGAAAAGATATTAAATGCAAAAGAAATAGAATTATGGCACAAATAAGTTTTCTTTCAGTGTTGATTTTTGTATTCCACATAGTGTCAATGGTAAATCCATTTTTTTTTTTTTGAGGCTTAAACTTACACAATTTGGTGAACATCTTTGGGTTAAAACAAAAGTAAAAAAAAAATTATATGTTATAGAATTATTTATTTAGAGAAAAGAGAATATAATCATAAATTTCAAAAAGCTGACACAACACAAACAATAAAATACAGAAAAATGAGAAAATTTATTATCTGACATTCTATAAAATAATTTTCTGTATTTTTCTCTATTATTCCTTTATTGTCATTTAGTTAATATTTTATAATATTATTACTATAGAGAAAATAGCCTTTTTGGTCTTCTATTGGTTGTTCAAAAGTTGTTTTATTTTTGATAACTTTTAAAAATGTCATTTATCTTCTGACTTATTTTATTATGTACTTATTTACTTATTTTTAGAGAAGCATCTCATTCTATCACCCAGGCTGGAGTACAGAACAGAAGCCCAATGATAGTTTACTTCAGCATCAACCTCTCCTGGGCTTCAGTGATCCTCACACTTTAGCCTCCTGAGTAGCTGGGATCACAGTTGCACACCACTATAACTGACTTTTTTTTTTTTTTTTTTTTAAGGGTATTTATTGCCTAGACTGATCTTGAATTCTTGGCTTCATGCAGCCTTTAAACTTGGTATTAATGAACTGGTGACATAAATTTCTGTTTATAATGGAGTAAAATATTAACTTTGCCACCTTAAACAACTAAAAATAGCAGGAAAATATATGAAATAAGAATTTTCAGACACTCAAAATCTGGTAGTAAAAATAAATCCTGAAAGTAGAAAAGTGCCTGAGGTTACCTCTAGAGCATACCTACTACATTACTTGGGGAGAATGTTTAGCCTTAGCAAAGGAAGTTTCCAGAGTTGTGGAGAGAGTTCAGAGTTGGAGAGAACATGGTGGCAAGAAAAGTAGTGAAGAGAAAAAATATACACAGAGAACTTGGATTAAGTCTTTTGCTGAATACTAAGCAGCATATACTTGTAAACACAAAACAAAACAAAAACCACCTAAGTTTAAGGCAGGCATTCCAACAAACAGCAGAACAAAATTTCAAAAGCTCAGTATGCTTAAGATAGAGCAGGAAAACCTCCTAATACACTCTAAATTATGACATGTATACAGAAGCATCCTGCCATGGTGGTGAGGCCAATTTATAACTAATCCAAATGTCCCTGAGATTTTAAGCATAACAGTGGTTAAAAATATAAAGTGAAATGATCAAACTGTTTCCAAGTAACTTAACTGTGCCACAGAAAAATGTGAAAAATACTTAAAGAAATACTAGAGTCATTTATATACCTAGCATCTAACTATGTAAAGTTTAAAATGTATGATGTTCACTCATGAAACATACAAATAAGCAGAAAAAATTTGCCTACTTGGGATTCAAATCAGCATATAATCCTAGATCTAGAAATAACACAGTAGATAGAATTATTTGACAAGGCAATTATACCAGATATTTAAAAATAATTCAGTATTAAAGAAGGTATAGTAAAGAATTAGAATGTCAAGGAAACATCTGAAAACACAAAAAAATGACATACCAAACATGGATAAAATGTAATGTTAGAGAATATTTAAAAACTCTGGATGGTATTAACAGGAATTTATATATTGCCTACAAATAGAAAGCATTCAGATGAAGCAAGGAAAAAGAGACAGAACAAATTGAACTGCATTCTATCAAGGTACTGCAAGTCAATATCAAGCACTTTTAATGTTTTTGTGATTAGAGTCTCAGAAAGAGAAGTTCGCGGAGTGGGGGCAGTAGAAATCTGTAATAAGAAATGATGACAATTTTTTTTTCATTTTTTTAACTTTTTAAAAATACTTTTAAGTTCATTAGTACAAATGCAGATTTGTTACATAGGTAAACCTGTGTCATGAGGATGTTCGTTGTACAGATTATCTCAGCACTAAGGTATTAAGCTTAATACCCATTAGTTTTCCTGATACAACCCCACCCTCTCCTCCCACACTTCACCCTCCATAGGCTCCAGTGTGTGTTGTTCCTTTCTATGTTCCCATCCACTGTGGAAGATAATGTGGTGACTCTTCAAAGACCTAACACAGAAATACCATTCAACTCAACAATCGCATTACTGGGTATATACCCAAAGGAATACAAATTATTCTGTTATAAAGGCACATGCACATGTATGTTTATTGCAACACCATTTACAATAGCCAAAACATGAAATCAACCTAAATGCCCATCAGTGATAGACTGGATAATTTTCAAAATTTGATAAAAACTCTAAACCCACAAAACCAAAAACTTCAATAAATACCAAGCACAAGAAACATGACCAAAAAACCCCAAGAACATTAGACTAAAACAATTTAACACTAATGATAAAATAAATCTTAAAAACAGAAGATATAAATTTTAAAAACAGAGATAAGAAAGAGACATTGTATACAAGAAAGAGATATATTCAAAAGAACAAAGAATGATGATGAAAATCTTTTTTGAAATGATGAATCATAATGCTGTACAGTAACATCTTTACAAATCTGGAAGAAAAATGCTGACCTAGAAAGCTATACTCAGTATAGCATCTTCCCAACAAATAACAACTGATAAAAAAGATTATCACCAGAAAACCAACATTCTGAGGAAAATTATAGGAATTGCTTCAGGTCAAGAAAAATGAGACTAGATGAAAATTTAGATCACATAAAAAACGAAGATTACTGAATATAACAAACATATGAGTATATATAACCTAGGCAAGAAGGTAAAAGACCTCTACAAGGAGAGCTAGAAAACACTGCTGAATGCAATCATAGGCAACATAAACAAATGGAAACATATCTCATTCTCATGGATGAGTAGAATCAATATTGTAAAAATGACCATACTGCTAATAAGCAATCTTCAAATTTAATGCAATTCCTATCAAAATACCATGATCGTTCTTTACAGAACTAGTAAAAACAATCCTAAAAGTTACATGGAACCAAAAAAGAGCCCACATAGCCAAAGCATGCCTAAGCAAATAGAACAAATTTGTTTGGTGATTGTTCATTTATAAGCCCAACTACCTACAGCAAATAATACAAAATCTCAGATGTAAAAATAATGAGGCCTTTGAATGGAACAAGAAAAATGTCTGCTAACTAATGTATAGAAATACAAACTTCAACTTAATCAAAATCATCAGAAGTTATTGAAATCATCGCTTATGAGACACATAATTCATAGGGAGAAGATTCTTCCTACAAGTGAAGGCACCTAGATAGAGCAAAGGTTGAATTGCTTTATTCTTAGGAATATTATTTTGGAGTAAAAGAATTTAAGAAACAACAATAAACAATGCACAGACATATCCTGTCTAGAAATAAGGTATCTTTTTCTCCCCCATAGAAACAGCCAACCATTTAAAAAATAAAAGAATGGAAAATGTTATGCCATGCTAATTCTAATTGAAATAAATTTTGGCTACATACAAGGTAAATTCCAGATCAAGAAATGGAGATAAGAAAGCTTATTTTGGCAGGGCACAGTGGCCCATGCCTGTAATCCCAGCACTTTGGGAGGCAGGTGAGTCATGAATTCAGGAGTTTGAGACCAGCCTGGCCAACATAGTGAAACCTTGTCTCTACTAAAAATATAAAAAATTAGCCAGATGTGGTGGTGTGCTCCTGTAATCTCAGCTTCTTGAGGGGCTGAGACAGGAGAATCGCTTGAATCCAGGAGATGAAGATTATAGTGAGTCAAGATTGTGTCATTGCACTCCATCTTAAAAAAAATAAAAGAAGAAAATTCATTTTATAGTGACAGTGGTCAATTTACCAAGTGAACATGCAATTATAACAATTTATTCATCTAACCATGAAGTTTCAAACTATGTAAAGGAACAGTGAATCAAAAGGAAAGAGAGAATCCAAAGGAACTCCCAAATTTATATTTCTATGGGTTTCTGCACCTCTTTTCAATGATTGATAGAGCAAGTAAATAGAAAAATTAAGGATATAGAAGAGTTGAACAAAGACATAAAAATGGACTATAGATGCTCCTGGACTTATGATGGGGTTCTGTCTTGATGACTCCATTATAAGTGAAAAATTCTGTAAGTCGAAAATGCATTTAATATATCTAACCCATACAACATCATAGCTTAGCCAACTGTATCATAAATATGATCAGAAAAAATACATCAGCTTACAGTTGGGCAATATCCAACAAAAAGCCTATTTATAATAAAATGTTGACTGTATCATGTAATCTATTGAATATTGCACTGAAGTATGGTTTCTACTGAATGCATTTCACTTTCGCACTGTTATAAAGTCCAAAAATTGTAAGTTGAACCATTGTTAAGTTTGGGATTATCTGAAAAAGATCGTTAGAAAATACTCATGCAACAACAGTAGAACATTCATTATTTTTCAAGTGCATAAAAAGCATTAACTAAAATAGATCATAATCTGGATGATAAAAATGTCACATTAATTATAGAAGTTTTTATGTTATTACAAATGTGTTTCTAGTCTACGATTAAATTATAAATCCAGAAGAGAAAGAGATAGGCTGTCTCACAAACATTTTGAAAGCAGCTAACATCTTTGTGTATAGCCAATATGTTATAGAAGAAACAAGAAGGAAAATAAAATATTATGAACTAAAAAATAAAATAAAAACAAAATAAATGAAATGTGAGACACATGATAATGCTTAGAAGAAAACTTACAGTGCTGAAATACTTACATTAAAAAGGAGAAAAAAATTATATTTATGGTTTAAGTTTTTCCCAAAGAAACTTCAAGTAGAGTAGCAAAATAAATCAATAGGAGTATATAGAAACAGTGGGAAAAACAAAGGTCAGTATCGTTGACAATAAAATTTAAGAAAATTAATAAAGTGAAAAAAGTTATTTCTTGATAAGTTAAATACAAATGAAAACATATTTTCAGGCCAATCAAGACATAAAAGTGAAGTCAAAGATTATGAATATCATGAATATAAGAGAATGCATCACTATATGTCCTATATATTTGTAATTTACTTGAATTTTTTAAAATGTCTGCTCTTAAAAAGGCATTGTTAAGGTAATTAAAACAATGAACATAGATTTAGAGGAAACCATTTCAAAAAATATCTTTGATATAGTATTTATATCTAGAATATATACAGAATTTTCAAGCTCGATTATATAAAAACGATCAAAAAACATGAGCGAAGCACTCAAACCTTCACTTTACCAAGAAAGTATCAAGATAAAGAAATAAGAAAAAGCAGTATTATTTACAGTGGCTACAAGAAATTTTTAAATGCCTGAAAATAAATTTAAACAAATAGGTGAAAGATCTCTACAATAAAAACCAAAAAAAAAAAATTGATGAAAAAATTGAAGAAACAGAAAAGTGACATCAAATTCTCATGAATTAGAAGAATTATCATTGTTGAAAATGACCACATTAATTAAAGTAGTCTAAAGATTCAATGTAATCCTATAAAATACCAGTGGGATTTTTCACAGAAATAGAAAAAAAAAAATCCTAACATTCATGTGGAACTACAAAAGACCTTAAACAGACAAAGCAATTTTGAGGGGGGAAAAAAAAAGCTGTAGATATTACACTACCTAACTTCAGAATATAGTGCAGAGGTATAGTAACCAAAACAACATGTTACTGGCATCAAAACAGACAAATAGACCAGTGAAACACAATGGAGAACCCAGAAACAAATCCAAATATTTACAGCCAAATGTTTTTTGACAGAGTTGCCAAGAACATGCAATGAAGAAAGACACCCTATTCAATAAACGGTGTTTGCAAACTGGATATTTGTATGCAAATGAATGAAACTAGATACCTGTTTATCATCATACACAAAACTCAACTCAAAACACATTAAAAACTTAAAAGTATAACCCAAACTATAAAAACTCCTAGAAGAAAATAGGAGAAATGCTTCAAAAAGTCAATCTAGGTAAAAATGTTATAGCCAAGACATCAAAAATCACAGGCAATCCAAATATACATAAGTGGGACTGTATTAAGTGAAAAACCTTCTGCCCAGCAAGGGACACAATTAACAGAGTAAAATGATAACATATAGAATCAAAGAAAATATTTGCAAACTATCTGTGAAGGGACTTATATACAAGATATAAAAGAAATTCAAGCAACTCAATATAAAAAATATGAAAATAAAAATACAAACAACCTCATTAAAAAGCGGGCAAAAGACATGAGCAGACACTTTACAAAAGAAGACATACATGTAGCAAACAATCATATGAACAAAAGGTCAATATCACTGATCATTAGAGAAATGCAAATCAAAACAACAATGAGATACTATCTCATACCACTGAGAATAATTATTATTAAAAAGTCGAAAACAACGGATGCTTGAGAGGTTGCAGAGGAAAAAGAATGCTTGTCTACTGCTGATGGAAGTATAACTTAGTTCAACAGTTGAGAAAGACAGTGTGACAGTTCCTCAAAGCCCTAAAGAGAGAAATACCATTCAACCCAGCAATTCCATTACTGAGTAAATTCCCAAAAGACTATAAATCATTCTGTTATAAAGATATATGCATATATGTTTATTGCAGCACTATTCATAATAGCAAATACATGGAATCAACCTAAATACCTATCAATGATGGAATTGGTAAAGAAACTGGTACATATATACCATGGACTACTATGCAGCCATAAAAACAGAGGAGATCATATCCTTTGTGGAGACATGAATGGAGCTGGAGGGCATTATCCTTAGCATATTAATGCAGGACTAGAAAACCAAATATTGCATGTCTCACTTATAAGTGGAAGTCAAATGATGAGAACACATGGACACATAGAGAGGAACACGACTCCCGGAGTCTTTGGAGGATGGAGGGTGGGAGCAAGGAGAGGATCAAGAAAAATAACTAATGGGTACTAGACTGAATACCTGGGTGATGAAATAATCTGTACAACGAACTCGTGTGACACAAGTTTACCTATGTAACAAATCAGCACACACCCCTGAACTTAAAAGAGCAAAAAAATCACAAGAAATCATAAAAGACAACACCAAAACTCCCAAACAAATAATCTAACAAGAAAATGGGCAAAGAGTGAAATGTCTAAAGAGACATTTCTCAAGAGAAGACATACAAATAGCCAAAAATATCTGAAAAAATATTTGTCATCAATAATCACCAAGGAAATGCAAATCAAAACCACAATGAAATAGCTCACCCCAGTTAAAATGGCTATAATAAAGAAGAGAGAAAATAACTAATGCTGTCAGGAGTGCAAATAAAAGGGAACTCACAATGTGGATGAGAATGTAAATTAGTATAGTGATATAGAAAAAAAGTGTGAATATTTCTCAAAAAATTAAAAACAGAGCTGCCATATGATCTAGCAATACCGCTGCTGGATATTTATCCAAAGAAAAAGAAATTATTGTGACAAATGGTCATTTTTACCCTCATATTTAATACAGTACTATTCACAATAGCTAAGATATGGAAATTAACCCAAATTTCCCTGAACAGATAAGTGAATAATGTGTATATGTATATATTATATATAATAAACATATTTACATGCATATTACATATAACATATATATATATAAAATTATACACACATGCGTGCACGCGCACGCGCGCGCGCGCGCACACACACACACACACACACACACACACATTGATATGGTTTGGCTGTGTTCCCACCCATTCTCAACTTGAATTGTATCTCCCAGATGTTGCCGGTGGGACCCAGTGGGAAGTAATTGAATCATGGGAGCCAGTCTTGCCTGTGCTATTGTGATAGTGAATGTCACACAAGATATGATGGGCTTATCGAGGATTTTCACTTTTACTTCCTTCTCATTTTCTCTTGCAGCCACCCTGATTCTAAGGCCTCCCCAGCCAAGTGGAACTGTAAGCTCAATTAAACCTCTTTTTCTTCCCAGTCTCAAGTATGTCTTTATCAGCAACGTGAATAAGGACTAATACAGCCAATTCATAGCAGCAGAGTGAGGCACTACTGAAAAGATACCCCAAAAATTGGAAGCAACTTTGGAACTGGGTAACAGGCAGAGATTAAAACAGTTTGGAGGGCTCAGAAGAAGACCGGAAAATGTGGGAAAATTTGGAAGTTCCTAAATAATTGTTGAATGGCTTTGCCCAAAAGCCTGATAGTGATATGGACAGTAAGGTCCAGGCCGAGGTGGTCTCAGATGGAGATGAAGAACTTATTGAAAATTGGAACAAAGGTAACTCTTGTAATGTTTAAGCAAAGAGACTGGAGGCATTTTGCCCCTGCCCTAGAGATTCATGGAACACTGAACTTGAGGGAAATGATTTAGGGTATCTGGCAGAAGAAATTTCTAAGCAACAAAACATTCAAGAGGTGATTTAGGTACTGCTAAAGACATTTCGTTTTATGAGGGAAGCAGAGCATGAAAATTTGAAAAATTTGTAGCCTATTTGATAGAAAAGAAAATCATACTTTCTGGGGAGGAATTTAAGCCAGCTTCAGAAATTTGTATAAGTAGCAAGGAGCCAAATGTGACTTCCCAAGACCATGGGGGAAAATGTCTCCAGGCCAAATCAGAGGACTTCATGGCAGCCTCTCCCATCACAGTCCCAGAGGTCCAGGAGAAAAAAGTAATTGTAGGCCAGGCCCAGAGTTCCCGTGCTGTGTATGGCTTGGGGACTTAACGCCCTGTGTTCTAGCTGCTTCAGCTGTGGCTGAAAGAGGCCATGTATAGCTCAGGCTGGCTTCAGAAAGTGAAGCCCCAAGCCTCAGCAGCTTCCACATGGTGTTGAGCACTGAAGTCAAGAATTAAGGTTTGGAAACCTCTGCCTAGATTTCAGAAGATGTATGGAAATGCCTGGATTCCCAGGCAAAAGTTTCCTGCAGGGGTGGACCCTCATGGAGAACCTCCACTAGGGCAGTGTGGAAGGGAAATGTGGCTTTGGAGATCCCACGAAGACTCCCTGCTAGGGCACTGCCTAGTGGAGCTGTGAGAAGAGAACTGCTCCAGACCATAGAATGATAGATCTCCCGACAGCTTACACCCTGCACCTGGAAAAGCTGCAGACACTCAATGCCAGCAGGTGAAAACAGCCAGAAGGGAGATTGCAAAGCCAGCCCACCCAAATTTGAACTCTAATTGTATCTCTCAGAATTGCCACCTGTTGTGGGAGTGACCCAGTGGGAGGTAATTGAATTATGAAGGCCCGTACTTCACATGCTATTCTCGTGATAGTGGTAAGTCTCACGAGATCTGATGGGTTTATCAGGGGTTTCCGCCATTGCTTCTTCCTCATTTTCTCTAGCTACCACCACAGAAGGAGTGACGTTTGCCTCCCCTCATGATTCTGAGGCTTCCACAGTCATGTGAAACTGTAAGTCCAATTAAACTTCTTTACCTAGTCTCAGATATATCTTTATTAACAGCAGGAATATGGACTAACACACACACGGCACAAAAAGAGAAATAGTATATATTCTCACTAAAAATTAAAAAACAACATTGAGCTCATAAAGGTAGAGTAAAATTGGGAGTTTTCGAGGCTGGGGAGGGTAGAGGGAGGGAAAAATCAGGAGTTGTTTAACCAATATTAAGTTTTAGCCAGTTAGAAAAAAGTAGTTCAGCTGTTCTGCATTTCTGTAGGATGCATATAGGTTATCTAAAATTTATTGAATATTATTAAAAGCTAAAAGAATTTTAAATGTTCACAACACAAACAACAAAGGTTTAAGGTGATGGATATGCTGATTACCTGATTTGATCAGTACACATTGTGTACATATATCAAAATATCACTCCGAATTTCATAAATGTGTACAATTAATACATATCAAGTAAAAGGAAAGAAAAAGTGCTCAACATTCTTAGTCCTTAAGGACATGTGCGTTCAATCACAATTTGATACCACTGCATAGCTACTGGAATGGTAAACCAACAAAACAAAATAAATACCTGCAAATACAAGTGCTAGTGAGGATGTGAATTAAATATTCATATATGATTGATGGGGATGCAAACTGATGCAGCTTCTTTAAAATGTACTTTGGAAGTTTCTTATCAAGTTAAACATATACTTATCACCTGAACCATCAATGCCACAACCACCTATTTACAGAAGATAATTGAAAACATATGTTTGCCCAAAAACTACAACTTCTATTTATGCTTTTGCCTGTGTGTGTTTGTGCATGATGATTATGGAAAAGAAAACAAAAATGAATGAACAAGAAACAAATCAGTTGCCGTCATGAATTTGGCATGAAGGAGGGGGTTGACAACAATGGGATATCAAGAAATGTTTTGTTGTAATAGAAGATTCTCTATATTTTTGCTTGGTGTACATGACTCTGTGTTTGTGAAAATTCATAGAACTGTACATTACATTAAGTGAATTTTACATTATGTAAATTAAACCTCAATAGAGTTAACTTACATAAAAAAAGCCTCAATTTTCCACACATATATTCCCCAAAAGTTTTTCTTTGATCTAGAAAACACAGAATGTATGTTCATATAATGTGATAAATATGACCTGGAATTTAGTAATTATTTTAGGGCTTACAGTATACATCTTAACAATCATTTTCAATGTTCAGATAATATTGCATCACTTCATATGTCGGATAAGTATACAACAATGTGTTTCCATCTCCCTATACCTGGTGCTTGTTTTGTTGCCATACATTTTCCTTCTACATATGGTCACATGTCTGTTGGATAGATACCTGAAAATGATATGATTGAGCTACAGTGCACGTATATGTTTATCTTGTTAAGAAACTTGCAAGTTATTATCCAAATGAACCGTATCATGTTACATTCTCATGAGAGTTACGTGTAAGTTCTAGGTGCATCAAATACTCACCAAAATGTGATATGATCAGTGTTGTTGTTATTTGAGATTTCTAGTCAATATGTGGAGGTATACCATCATGGAAATATTCTGCATTTTCCTAATCCACAGTAGTGTTCAGCATCTTTTCATATTTTTTTTTTTTTTTTTTCATCAACGATAGACTATTAGGAATAATGGTGAATTTAGCATCATCATTACATGCAACATTGGTGTAAAATTTGTATTCTATGTGCCAGTAAAAAGCACGAAGAATAAAAACTATGACAGATTTCATGTCTAATCATTAAATATAAACAAGAATACATTTATAAGAAAACCAATGAATGTCACTTCATAAGTCAGACAGTTATATATCTCTCAAACAGAATACTAATATTGCTATTTATCATAAAAATGTGTTGAAATAATATTGAGAACTGCTTTTCATCAAATACTGGCAATAAAAGCACAAAATACAAACCAGAAGAGCGAAGACATTTTAATAATGTATTTAACATACAACTACTATACTTAGTATATTTTTAAAACTCCCACATATCAGTAAGTCAGATAAAACACAAGAGAAACATTTGCTAAGGATATGATCTTTTAAAAGCTTTTTGCATAAAATAATATTCAAGTGGCTGAATAACATGAAGTTACTTTGTATAGACATCAAATAAATTCAAATTAAAACTACATTTGCTAGCACTACTCGCCGACCAACATGACTTACTTTAAAAAATACACAATAAATTCAAATGTTGTTGATGATATATAAAAATTTAGATTCTCATACACTGCTGGCAGGACCATAACTTCTTGAAAAACTGTTGGCCAGTATATAGTAAAGATGAACATATGCACACTCTATAGTCTGGAAATTAAAATCCAGGTATATACTCAAAGAAGTTTCCGAAGTAAAAATTGAAAAATCTGGTAACGTATCAAAATCTTCATAGCAACATTAATGTAATAAGAAAACTATCAATATATTAGAAAATTAAATTTTGGTATATCTATTTAGAGTAGAATGATATGTAGCAAATGGAATGAAAGATTCACTATGTGCAGCAATAGAGTTGAATTTCATAAACATAATAATGAGTAAAAGAAGCCAGACACAATACTACATTTTATGATCCCCTTTATATGAAGAGTACAATCAGGTAAACTAATCTATGTTAGAAATTAGAATAGTGGTTATCCTAGTGGATGGCGGTAAGAGAGGGAGACGCTCAAAAAGGAGGCACTTGAGGGATAGTGACATTTTTGTCTTAATCATGGGATGATTACATGGGTGTGTTTATTATGGAAAATTCGATTTCTTCTCCACTTCCACTGTCTTTATCTTCTGTTAGCTAAAATGCAATGTAGTGTTCTGTGTACAAGAAAATGCAATTTGGATTTCTCACAGAGTATTTGGATCTTGGGCACATTATTTAGAGGTTGATTAGTTGGGCTGCAGGTGGATGCTTTGCTGATCCCTTGGGATATTAGCTGTGATTGTCTTGATATAATTTAGTTCCTTCTTAGAACCACGGCTTTGATTAGTGACTCAACATCCACAGGTGAATATTTAAGTGAGAGGAATCATTTTAAAGCTCTCAATTATCAGTATTGTTCAGCTATCTAGGATTAAATTTCTTTCTTTGTTAAGTGTGCTATTTCAGGTAGTGCATTGAAAAGTAGTTCCATTATAAACCAATCAAAATTAGACCTGACTCTGTGCATATGAAGTACTGCAAAAGGCATTTAGTTACTTATTGAATAAGCAAATATCTGATATAAAAGTCATTTATCATCACTGCATTTTAAAATTATTGAATTTTTGAACAAAGTATTATAGGTAATTAAAAAATTACAGAAATCCAGATAAGCAAGATAAATTCTGTGGCCTATATTAGGAAATCTCTCTTGAAACTCTATTTCATACTGGGTTTGCAGTAATACACACATTGCAGTATCATCCTTTATCACTCTCTGAAGTACTTCTAGAAATTGATTGATTTTGAGCATCTAATAAATTTAACAAATAAAAAATATTGAGAGAAATACTGCTGTGGTAAGGAAATTTCCTATCTCTATACCCATTAACTTGAGTTATGGAGTAATGGACTTTAGCTGGGTTCAAAGGCAAATCAATGTCATGCAGAATGGGGTAATAAAATTGTGCCCCATAAAGCTCTTGAATATCAGCCAAATCACAGAATATTTGGCAGAATTCCTAGGATTTTCCTGCAGAATATTACTTCAGGATTTCTTAAAATTCTCATAAGCACATATAATGTACGTGTTGCCAGTAAACTAGGAAGCTATAACAGTGTTTCATTATTCTGATAGAAGCCAGTTGCTATAAACTCTAGTAGTTCAAAATGTTTAAATCAAAAAATAAGTGGAACTTCTTAGAAGACTAAGTTATTTATATCAAGAGAATGCAATGATCTCTTACATTAATGGAATAGAAAGTATTGGGGTCTATGGTATCTTATAGAAAGGAAAAATAAGGGTTTGAGTCACTTCTGGGAGACTAGAGGACGTCTAAATATTTCTCCCAGGCAGGAAGACCACATATAGTTCTTATGGTCTGGTCTGACAAGTTTGAATGGGATGTGTCAGTTATCCAGAGCAGTTAGTGGACTGAGACTGAAAAGAAAAGACAATTGAAAATTGAATGGATGGATGGATGTTGTTATTCTAAAGAGGAGGATTAAAGTGAAAAGAAATCTTGGAGCATGTGAGGTAGCTATTTAGGCCTTGTGTCCAAATTTCACAAGTATATAAGGCAGGAATATACATATGAATAGAAGACTCTCAATGGCATATAAATTAAGGATATTAAACAAAAACTGTAAATAAGTTTGGACAGGACTAGGGCAGATATTTTTGCTATATCTGAGTTTTTCAGCTATAACTTTTTGATACATCATTGAAAGGTAATATAAGAAGCAAATATTGCTTATTTTCTATTCATGTTTAGTGAATCATCTTTTCTATTAATGAGTAGTAAGGGAGAAACTATAATTAAAGAAACGTTTACTGTCTTCATGAAATGCAAAAGGTAAGCTTTCTGACAAAGGGCCACAAATGTCATTGTGATGGCCCCAGTGCCCAGAACATACATACCTGTCAAGTGACACCGTGTTCTCCCTTTGAGAATGGTGCTCTTACAAAATATGCTTTAGTCAGAATATATTTTGCCTTAATACAACTACTCTAGAAAGTATTACATGTCAGCATTTAATAATGATGTTTTAGTTTTTTATAGTGGAAAATGCATTATTTCTGTTTTCACAAACTTGCAGTTTCTTGTGAGGAAAGGATTATTTTTGTGTGCAGAGTGATTTTGAAATTAGATAGTAAAAAGTTGCCAGATGGGTGAATCAATGTGAAAAAGCTGAATAAATAGATGAAACTTCTTCAGAAAATGCTTAATTGTTTATTGAACTCAGGACTATAGCTCAACTCTACCATGAAGATGAACTGAGACATAACCTCCTTAACATATCAAAATAAAGTATATGTTTTGAAAGAAAAAAATAAGAAAATCTGCTTTTACCATCATAGGAAGATGTTTTCCCTTAGAAAATATTTTCAGAAATTGTCAACATAGACATGGTTGATCTCAACTAAATTTCTAGTTAAGGGAAAGAAAATGGCTTTATGGAAGACTTTCCTTATTGTCCCCCACCCCCACAAACAGCAACATCAAATTTGACATTTAGACAAAAAAGCTACTTCATAACAATCACAAATCAGGTGAGCAATCACAGTCCTGATTTTAACTTAATATCACTGAGAGAGGCACTGAATACATTAGGAAAGACAGTCTTGAGTTGCTGTCACTACTCCTTCTCTGTGTCCTGGCAGAGGGAGTTTCAGCTCTTTGGGGAGGAAGTGAGCAAGGCCTGTGGGACTATGCATTGAACTCAGTGTTACCCTATCATAGCAGAAGGCAAAACCGGGATGAATTTGGCTGACACCCACCCACAAAAGGAGCATTTAGACCAGCCCAAGCCAAAGGGGTATCACCCATCCCAGTGGTTAAGTTTTATTCCAGCAAGCCTTATTATGGGCTAAAGTGCTCTGAGGTTCTAAATAAACATGAAAGATAGTCTAGATTACAAGGACTGCAATTCCCAGACAAGTTCTAGTTCTGTGCTGGGCTCAGAGCCAGTGGACATAAAGGATATATGACCTAGTGAAATTCGAGTCAGGGAGGCTAAGGGGGTGCTTGCACTATCCCTCCCCTAACCCCAGGCAACACAGCTTGCAGCACTGAAAAAAATGACTTACCTTCTGCTTGGGTAGAGGTGAGGAAAGAGTAAAGAGAACTTTGTCTTGCATCTTGGACACAGGAAGAGAAAGCACTAAGCAGAGTCCTGAGGGCCCTGTTCCAGGCCCTAGTCCCTGGATGATATTTCTAGATACACTCTGGGCCAGAAGGGAACTCACTGTCTTGAAGAAAAAAACCTAGTTCAGACAGGATTTATTACCTGCTGACTAAAGAGCCCTTCGGCTCTGAATAATCAGCAGTGATACCCAGATAGTACACCACAGGCCTTGGCTGAGGCTCTGAGACATGCTGGCTTTGGGTGAGGCTCAGTACATTCCCAGCAATACTGGCTATGGTGAGAGAGCTCCTTTTGCTTGAGGAAGGCAGAGAGAAAAGCAAAGAGGATTTTTTGTACCTTAGGTACCACCTCGGCCACAGCAGGGTAGAACACCAAACATGTTCTTGGGGCCCTTCATTCCAGGCCTTGTCTCTTGAATGGCATTTCTGGACCTACCTTGGGCCAGAGGGAATCCCACTTCCCTGAAGTGGGAGACTCAACCCTGGCAGCATTCACAAACAACCTCACGTAAGTGCCCTTCGGCCTTAAAGAAACATCAAGGGTAGCCTGGAAGTACTCCCTGTGGTCCTGTTGTTGTGGCAGTCATGGGGGGAAGGCTACTCTGCCTTTGGAAAGGGTATAGCAGTGTGGGAAGAACTTTTCTTGTGGTTTCAGTGTCAGCTTAGCCATAGCAGTATAAAGCACCACATGAATTTCTAAGACTTTTGACACCAGGTCCTTGCTCCAGCACAGCATCTCCAGACCTACCTAAGGCCTGAGGAAGCTTTCCATCATTGAAGGGAAGAATGCAAGCCTGGCTGGTTTCACCACATGCTGACTGCAGAGTTTGAGGGCCTTGTGTGTACATAGATGGCAGCCAGAGAGTGGTTACAGTAGGCCTTGGGTGAGCCCAACTGCCATGTTAGTTTCAGGTCTGACCCAACACAGTACCAGTGGCAGTGGTTAAAGGGGTGCTTGTATCGCCATACCTCCTGCTCCAGGTGGTTCAGCAGACAGAGACAGAGAAGGGGGTTGGGGGAGGGGGGTGGGGAGAGAGACTCTGTGTTTGGGAGAAAGTAAGGGAAGGGGATAAGAGTCTCTGCCTGGTAAACCAGAGAATTATTTTGAATCTTATACAATTCCCCAAAGGCAACACCTCTATTAGTTCACAAAAACAACAGTGTTACTGGGCGCGAAGCGCTGTCTAATGCAGGTAAGGCATAGATCATGATATGGTTTGGTTCTGTTTCTCCACCAAAATCTCCTGTTGAATTGTAATTCCTAGTGTGGAGGAGGGGCCTAGTGGGTGGCGATCCTTGTTTCTGTGATAGAGACCTGATGAGATCTGGTTGTTTGAAAGTATGTAGCACCCCCTCTTCCTTTTTTTTCTCTTACACCGGTCATGTATGATGTGCTGGCTTCCCTTCCACCATGATTATAAGTTTCCTAAGGCCTCACCAGCTATGCTTTCTGTACAGCTTGTGAAACTGTAAGTCAAATTTCTTTTCTTCAAAGATTTCCCAGTGTCGGATACTGTTGGGGTTGGACCAGCACACCCTGACCCAACGATGGATGAACAAATTCACTCAGACAAAGGATGCAGTGAAAGAGCAGGTCGGAGGTCTCTGTGGCCACATACAGACATTTGAGGGGAGTGTTGTAAAAAGCTAGCAGCAGCAAGCCCAACCAGCTGGCTCTCTAGGCATTTTACTCGGTATAGATTTAACAACAGAGGCTTTGAGTAAACACACTTGTGGATAATGATTTAAGGCAGGTTCTGAGGCCTACGGCAAACACCATTTGTGGGTGATAAATTTGCCCCCCACCCCCAGAGAGCCATCTGGTGTACAAAAGATTAAAGGTTAGTTTTAGGACCATATGAGTTAACAAGTTATTCAGACAAACTCCCCTACATTCCCTAGTTATTTGCTTTTCTTTATCAACTAAAGGTAAAGGAGATTGGCTGCCTTAAGCTATAATTCTATCCTGAGGCTTTTATAAAACCTTCTGCCCTTCCAAGAAGGTCTGTGACTTTTTTCTATAACTTTCTTTATAATTTCTCTTACAACTCTTTCTACTACCCTGACTGAACCCCCACAAAACATGTCTTTATAGCAGTGTGAGAATGGAATAATATAGATCACACCTAAATCCCTTTGAATGCATAGAAAGCCTTTCCAAGAAAGATGGGTGCAAATAAGCCCAGTCTGCAAAAACTATAGTCAATACCTAACTCTTAAATGCCCAAACGATGACAA
Organism: Cebus imitator; assembly: GCF_001604975.1. NCBI lineage: Eukaryota > Metazoa > Chordata > Mammalia > Primates > Cebidae > Cebus > Cebus imitator. Next base: position 1,064,164 of record NW_016107817.1, on the reverse strand, counting down.
ACATCCACTAGCATCAAGAAAATCCAGGAAAACATGACCTTACCAAATGAAATACATAAGGAAACAGGGACCAATTCTGGACATACAAAGATACACAACCTTTCAGACAGAGAATTCAAAAGAGCTGTGTCAAAAAAACACATGAAACTCAAGTATAACATGCGATGAAATGCAGAATCCTATCACATAAATTTTTTAAAAGAGATTAAAGTAATTAAACAGACATTAGCAGAAATTCTGAAGTTAAAAAATGCATTTGACAATGCTGAAGAATGTGTGGAGTTCTTTAATAGCAGGATGGATCAAGCAGAAGAAAATATTAGCTTGAAAACAGCCTATTTGAACATACATAGTCAAGGAGAAAAAGCACACATACAGGACCTTGAAAATAGCATGAAAAATGACAGACCTAGCAGTTTTTGTCCTTCAAGAGGAGGTAGAGAAAGAGACAGGGGCAGAAAGTTTATTCAAAAGGCTAGTAACAGAGACTACCAAAACCTAGAGAAATATATTAATATCCATGTATAAGAAGGTTATAGAACATTAAGCAAATTCAACCTGAAGAAGACTACCTCATGGTATTTAATAATCAAACTCCTGAAGGTAAAGGATAAAGAACTCTAAAAGCAGTAATAGAAAGCAAACAAGTAACATGTAATGGAGCTTCAATATGTCAGGCAGCAGGCTTTTCAGTGTAAACCTTACAAGCCAAGAGAGAATGGCATGGCATATTTAAAGTGCTGAAAAAACATTTAAACCAACCAACCAACCAACAAACAACTTTTACCCTAGAATAGTATATCCAGCAAAAATATCGTTCAGATATGAAGGTGAAATAGAGACTTTTGCAGACAAATAAACGCTGAAGTATTTTATCCAATCCAGACCTATCCTACAAGAAATGCTAAAGGGAGTTCTTCACTCTGAAAGGAAATGACATTAATGAGCATTGACAAATCATCTGAAGTATAAGACTCACATGTAATTGTACATAGACTGAAAAACCCAGAATATAACACTGTAATTGTTGTGTGTAAACTATTCATATCTTAAGTAGAAAGATGAAAAAAATGAAACAAAAACAATAACTACAACTTTTCATGAGTTAGTACAATAAGGTATAAATAGAGACAATAAATTTAAACAGTGGGGAGACAATGCTGAACTGTAGAGTGTTTTCAGTTTTCTTTTTGCTTGTCTGTTACTTTGTGTAATTGGTGTCAAGTTGTCTTTGGTTTAAAATAATGGATAATAAGTTATTATTTCAAAGCCTCATGGTAACCCTAAAATCATACAATAGATACACAGAAAATGTAAACCAAAAAATTAGAACACACCACCAGAGAAAAACCACCTTCACTATAAGGAAAAAAGTAAAGAAGGAAAAAAGGAAGAGAAGACTACAAAACAATTAGAAAACAAATAATAAAATGGCAGGATTAAATTCATACTTAATAATATTATTGAATATAAATGGCTTAAACTCTCCAATACAAAGACATAGAGTGACTGAATTGATGAAAAACAAGACCCAATTATCCATTACCTACAATAAATACATATCACCTATAAATGTACACATATACTATATGTAAAGTAATAAAAGGATATATTCCATGACAAAGGTAAATTTTTAAAAAATGAGTAGCTAAGCTTATATCAGACAAAATAAAATAGATTTCAGGACAAAAACTAAGGAGAGAAAAAGAAGGTCAATACATAATAATAAATAGGTCAATTCGGCAAGAAGATACAACAATTTTAAATATATATAGACCCATACTGCAGCACCTAGATATACAAAGCAAACATTACTAAAGTTAAGAGAGAACTAGACCCCAATGTAATAGAAGTAAGCTACCTCAACACCCCACTTTCAGCATTGGACATGTCTTCCAGACAGAAAAGCAACCAAGAAACTTTGGACTTAGTATACACTATAGAATAAATGGATCGATTATCTATCTACAGAACATTTCATCCATGGCCTGCGGAATACACATTCTTCTCCTTAGATCATTGTCAGTAATAGACCATGTGTTAGATCACAAAACATTTCATAAAACATTCAAAAACTATTGAAATTATATCCAGTATCTTCTCTGACAACTATTGAATAAAACTATAAATTAAGAGCAAGACAGATTTTGGAAACTATACGAATACATCAATATTAAGCAATGTACTTATGAATTACTAGTGTATCCATGAAAATATTATGAAGATTGAAAATTTTAATAAAAGAAATGAGAACACATGAACACAGGGAAGGGAGCACTACACCCTGGGGTCTGTTAGGGGGAAATAGGGGAGGGACGGGGGGGGTGAGTAGGTGGGGGGAGAAAGGCAGCAAATCACACTGCCATGTGTGTACCTATGCAACAATCTTGCATGTTCTTCACATGTACCCCAAAACCTAAAGTGCAATAGGAAAATGATAATAGAAACACAACACACCAAAACCTATGAAATATATATATAAAAAGTATGAGGAAAATTTCTAACAATAAGTTCTCACACTAAAAAAGTATAAAATGTTTAAATCAGCAAGCCAGTAATGCATCTTAAAGAGCTGGAAAAGCAAGAATAAACCAAAGCCAAAATTATTAGAAGAAAAAATACAGGCAAAATAAATGAAATTAAAATGAACAAAATAGTAAAAAAGACAATCAAAATGAAATTTTTTTAAAGATTCACAAAATTGACAATTGTATATCCAGACTAACTAAAATAAGACAGAAGACCCAAATAAATAAAATCAGAAATGTAATGAGAGACATTACAACCAACTAATACCATAGAAACTCAAAGGATTATTAGAGACTACTCTGAGCAGGTGTTTGCCAATGAATTGGAAAACCTAGAAGAAATAAATAAACCTCTGGACCTCCAAAACTTACGAAAATTGAACCATGAAGAAATTCAAAACCTGATCAGACCAATAACAAATAACAAAATTGAAACTGTAATTAAAAAACCTCAAGCATAGAAAGCCCAAAACCCAGTGGTTTAACTGCTGAATTCTACCAAAAGTTTCAAAAAGAACTGATACCAATTCTACTAAAATTATCACACAAAATAGAGGTGGAGGGACTACTTCCAAACTCATTAAAATAGGTTAGTACAGTACATAAAATATTTTGAGAGACAGAGTGAGATCAATTTCACATAACTTTTACTATAATATATTGTTATAATTTCTAGTTTATTATTAGTTATTATTGTGAATCTTTTACTGTGACTATAAGTTAAAATTTATCATAGTTATATATGTATTGGGAAAAACATAAGATATATGGAGTTCAGTACTACTGGTGGCTTCAGGCATCTTTTTGGGTGTCTTGGAACATATCCCTTGTGGTTAAGAAACCCAGGAGGTTTGTTTGTTTGTGCTTTATAAATTGCTTTCTGAAAAGAGCTCAGTGGAGGATCAATAAAATAAAGTAAAATACATTGGTAACAATGAGATAATCTAGACCTAAAAAGGTAGTCTATAATTTTGTAAATTCAAATACAATTTTGGGAACACTTACCTAACTTCTATGCAATGTTATCATAATTGAATAAATATACACAAAAGATGTTGAAGGTTTCAACAGTGCTTTAGTTTAAGAATCTTCTAAAACAATTTAAGCAAAAACGAGAGTAAGTTTTTATGGGACTGGCATCAATACAAAGGGGTTCAATCTGTATAAGAGATCAAGAGAAACATTGAGAAATTGAACAGCAGATAGATATTAAGATAAATATATTATTTCTATTTAGGGAACAGAATAATATTAGTAAAAAATATTTGGAGTCAAGATATATTTATTGAATAATATAAACAAGTATCAAACTTGGAAATCTTTATTGAATCTTTTAATACTAAGCATGTAATTAAAAATGCAACATTTTTGCTATGTTATTTTTTGATAACATCAGTTAATATTCATTGATCAATTTTATGCTTTTTTTCTATGACATTTAAGGACAAGAAATCTTCCTGATTCACCTTGAATTCCTCATAGCGGCCCAGCACAGTTACTTAATTACTATTTTCCAATGAATGAGGAATTGAAGTGAATTAAACATCTATTATCAAGGCCATTAAAAATAAGTTTAGCAATTTTTCTGTTTGTAAACGTAATAATAGGGAAATGTATAAGATCATGGACTATGAATTGACACTGCTATTGAATTTGCGGTGTGAACATATTAGAACATACTGCTGTTTTTTGTATGTTAATTTTGTATCCTTCAACTTTCCTGAATTTTGTTATAGGTTCTAATGGATATTGGAAGAGTCTTTAGGTTTTTCCAAATATAAGATCAGTCATCTGCAAATAAGGATAATTTGATTTATTTCTTTCAAAATTGAATGCCTTTTACTTCTTTCTTTTGTCTGATTGCTTTAACTAGGACTTCTGTTACCATGTTGACTAACAGTAGTAAAAGTTGGCATCCTTGTTGTGATCCAAATCTCAGAGGCAGGCTTTCCATTTCTGTACATTCAGTATGATACTTGCTCTGGGCCTGTTGTATATGACTTGTATTGTGTTGAGGTCTGTTCTCTCTGTAGCCAATTTCTTTTGGGGATAAGTTTATCACAAAGGGATGTTAAATCTTAACAAATGCTTTTTTAAGCATCAGTTGAAATGATAATATTAAATTTGTCCTTATTTCTGTTGATAGTTTGCTCTGTTATGGATGTATCTTTGTCTGATTTGATATTAAGCTAAAAATGGCCTTGTAGAATGAGACTGAAAATACTGTCTCCTAGTCTACTTTTTTTTTTTTTTTTTTGGTAATAGTTTCAGTAGGACTGACATCAGTTATTTAAATGTTTGGTAAAATTCAGCAGTGAAGCAAATATGTCCTGGGCCATCCTATTGTGGAAGACATGTTATTACAGCTCTGATCTTATTACTTGTTATGTTCATGATTTAATCTTAGGTAGGTTGTATGTGTTTAGGAATTTTTCCATTTTTTGTAGGTTTTATAATTTATTGACATACATTTGGTCATAGTGATCTCTAATGATCCTTTGAATTTCTGTGATATCAGTTGTAACATCTCCTTTTTCATCTCTGATTTTATTTCTTTAGATGTTTTGTGTTTTATTTTTTTAGTTAGTCTGGCTAAAAGTTTCTCAATTTTGTTTATGTTTTCAAGAAAGCAAATTTCTGATTTATCTGTTGTAGCTTATCTTTCTTTGAATTTTATTTATTTTTTCCCTGATCTTTATGATTTCTTTCCTTCTACTAATGTTGGGTTTGGTTTTCTCCTGCTTTTCTAGCTCTTTAAGATGCATCATTAGGTTGTTTTTTTGAGGGCTTTTCTTTGTTCTTTTATTTTTTTGTTCTTCTTATCCAAGGGCTATAAGGTAGAAGCTGAGGTCTTTGATATAGAATCTTCTTTGTTTTCTAATATAGGAACTAAATTCTATAGATTTTCCTTTAACTACTACTTTAGAATCTTTGCTAAAATATCAGTTAATTCTTATTTTCATTTTCCCTTCTAAAAATTCTTTCACATTTTCTATTTCTTCTTTGAACCATGTGCTATTTAGAAATTTCTAATTTATAATTATTTGGAGCATTTCTAGATAACTTTGTTATTGATTTCTCATTTAATTGTGGAAAGAGAAACACTTTGCATTCATTAAATGTTTTTATTTATGTGGAGACTTGTTTTATGGCTCAAAGAATTATCTATATTTGTACCCTGTACCCTTAAAAAATATATTTTCTGTTCATGAGTGGCATGCTCAGGAATATCAATTAGGTCAACTTGGTGGATACTGCTGTTCAATATACATATGTACTCATACTGATTTTCTGTGTATTTGTTCTAACAATTGTAGAGATATAGATATTGATTATTTTTCACTGTAGTAAACATTTCCTTACATTGTTTATTATTTATGTATGTTTTTGTTTCATAAATTTTAAAATTTAGTTATGAGGTGCATAATCAGAATTTTTATGTTGTACTTATTTATGGATGTCTTTATCACTCAAAACTTACCTTTTCTATTTCTGGCAACATTCTTTGCATTAAAATCTGTTTTGTCTAATATTAATATATTCCTTCTAGCTTATTTTTAGTTAGTGTTTGTGAGGTATGCTTTTTCCATTATTTCACTTTGAGTCTATTTCTGTCTTTAGATTTGAAATGTGTTTTCTGCAGTCAACAGATAGACCTTTTTGGTTTTTTGTTTTAACTGTATCTTCTACCTTTAATTGGGGAATTCTGACCAATCACATCTAATATTATTATTATTGATATGTATGTATTCAAGATGAATACATTGGTATTTGTTCTCTATTTACCTCACCTGTTGCTTTCTTATTTTTTCTGTCTTCTGCTAGACTAATTGAATATCCATTGTAATTCTATTTTATTTCCTTTGTTGGCTTATTAGGTACAATTATTAATTTTATTATTTTAGTAATTTCTCTAGGAAATTTAATACCCTAATTTATTATATTACAATTTCAAGACATAATATACCACTTTACATGTAAGAATATTAGTATATTTTGATTTCTCAGCTTCTGAATTTTGTACCATTGATGTTACACATTTTATTTTTATATTTTCATAATACGTTACATTGTTATACTTTTGCTTATTCATCTATATTTAAAATGAATTTTAATATTAAGAAAAAGTCTTGCATATTAACTCATGTATTTACCATTTCTCCTGCTCTTCACTTATATGTACAGAAATATATTCAAGCTACTATTATGTTATATTTGTCTAAAGATGTTTCTATAATACTTAATGAAGCTCACATCTGATAGTGATTACTTTTTGTTATCTTTTCTGGGTCTGAGAAAGTATTTTATCTTTGTTTCTAAAGTATATTTTTGCTGAATATGTGTTTCTAGGTTGGCAGCCTTTTTTTTTTTTTCTTTTAGTAGTTGAAATAATTTGTTCTAGTCTCTTTTATTTCATTGATTCCTGCAATAATTTTACTGTAATATTGTTTTTCTGTCTTGATTTTCCCTAGCTTAAAGTTCCATAAACCTCCTGAATCTGTGAGTTAATCATGTTTTTCAGTTTTTCAAAATGTTTAGACATGATTTTTTGTAACCACTTCGTTTTTCTAATAAATGTGTAAAACATTTGGATATATATTGTTTGTAACCACTCCTTTTCTAGTTCTATAAATATTAAGCTGATTGAAGCATTTCATGATTCACTAATATCCTCCTTTTTTTTTTTTTTCTTTTGAGTTGGAGATTTGCTCTTGCTGCCTAGGCTGGAGTGCAATGGCTCAATCTCGGCTCACTGAAACCGAAACTGCCTCCTGGGTTCAAGCAATTCCCCTGCCTCAGACTCCAGGGTAGCTGGGATTGTTAAATTTTTGTATTTTTAGTAGAGACCAGGTTTAACCATGTTGGCCAGGCTGGTCTGGAAATCCTGGCCTCAAGTGATCTACCCATTTCAGCCTCTCAGAGTGCTGGGATTGCAAGCATGAGCCACTGCCCCCAGCCAATATCCTGTCATTTTCATCATTCGTTTTCTCTCTCTCTCTCTCTCTGTGTGTGTGTGTGTGTGTGTGTGTGTGTGTGTGTGTGAGATGGCTTCCATGTAAAGTTCACCAGTCTTTTCTTTGGAAATATATACTCTTCTATTAATGCCATCTGTTGTATTCTTTATCACACATATTGTATTTTTTACCACTAGAAGTCTTCTTTGTGTCTCCCACATCTCTAATTTTTGAACCTACGGAATGAAGGTATAATCATCTTTTTACTGCACTTGTCTACAAAATCTAACATCCAAGTAAATTCTGTATTGATTTCAATCGACTGATGTATCTCATTATGGATTGTAGTTTTCTGCTTTTTGTAGGCCTAGTTTGTTTATTTGTCTTATTGTATGCCAGACATTATCAGTGTAATATAGTTGTATGCTTTGAAAAATAAGAAGTAACAGTACAGAATGCAAACCATAATTTGAAAGAATCCTTGGGCCTACTAATTTTTATGTTTAGCTCTTCCCATTTTGTTATTTAGCTCTCATCACTAGCTCTGATGTGGCAGTAGCTATCCTCTGGCTTAGAGGGCTTGTCTGTACTCCTAAATATGTCAGCCAGTCAGCCAACTCTGTATCTCTTTCCCTATGTCTCACACCAACCCCCTCTGCTTGGGAGCTGACAGCTCTGCTACCCTGCTTGACATTGTTAACAGAACGTTGATTTGCTTGTCAGATTCTGCAGCAACACTTCACACATTTTCCTAAATGTTAACTTAGCTGGTAACTCTAGCAAATCATATTTATTATCTTTTGCTTTATTCTGTTTCTGCTCATTGGGAGTTATGGTTTTCTCTTTCATTAAAATCTGGGTATCTTTTCATATAAATATACCTTATTTTTTATGTCTCTCAGTCTTGGATTTGGAGCAAGATGAAGAGGCTATAGTTTGATCTGCCAGTCAACTTTCACCTTTGGCTTCTATCCATAGTGCTGAAAGAATCCTCATATTCTTTTATCACCCATTCTGGCCACTATTACTCTCCAAAAAATACTGTGGATTTTCTTTTATAAAAATGAAACTTCTCTTCTTAAACACTAAGTAGTATGCATGTTACTGATTATAAAACATTATTTTTCATAACAACATTTAATTTATTGCCTCTTCTTAGCATGTTTGCTTCTTTATATACATGTGCTTTACTGTGAACATGGCTATCATTTAATACTGTAGGCTAAAATTAATTCTGTAGGACATTTAAAATTATAGTAAAGATCAATAAATGTTATTGTTAGAGTTAAATTGATATTATTATGGGTTTTCAGGAAAACAGTTTTACAGGTAAAATCATTTGGTTATATAAATATAACTAATTGAATTTTATATGTTCTAACTTAATTATATAAAATATCTATATATTAATAGTCACAGATGCCACAGAATAACTGCATGAAAATTGTTTTGGGAAAAGGGGAAATGTGCTTTGTTCAATTATATAGCTGGTGTTTTTTATTCTTCCCCTGCTTGTTTGTCTTTAGAATTCCAGAATAGGTCTTATATCTAGTACTGTGCTCCCACAGCAGGCAGGAGTTCAGCTTATTCACAGGCTACATTTGTATGGTTGTTAAAGCTCAGCTGGTATAATTTACAATGTTCTACAGAGTAGCTTCTCTATGTGAGTAGTATATGAATAGAAAGTACTTGCAAGAGAGACTTAATAATCATATGAAATTACAAGCACGAGCAGCTTACAATACTATAATAAGCAAATATACAATTAACATACACTGACTAATCCACTCTGGCAAATCATCAAAGACCCATAAATAAATAAATAAATGATATATTGCACTATTTTAATGGAGATAGCAAATTTAACAAAAGTTATTATTGCACTTATGTCCTTGTATTTATAGTCACAACAACCAAAATATATAATTATGGAAAACCTTTTAGATTAAGGTTATCAGACTCTTAAATAAATTACTGACTTTTATTTACTGAAACTGCTAGTTAATTCAGAATAAACACATTTTGGGAAGTAGTTTCTCCAAACCATATGAGAAAAATAATTAAATGTTTAAGTAACTCTAATTTTAATCTGGTGGTAAGATAACCAGAGATTTCAAGGCAGAGCAAAGCCTTGGGTTCATCTTCATGGCTTGTTTGCTTGTTACAACAGATATAAAGCCATACCAGGTTTGCTCTCCCATGAATGAAATAATCACTACTACCTGATTTTTGTAGGAGTTAAGCATCTTTGCAATCCATTTTTGACTGAACAAATACGTTGTTCTTCTTTGAAAGACATAACAGTTATAAATGGCTCTTAACTGTCTTTTGATATTTTACTATTTTGGCCTTAGGAAAACAAATCTGTTGATAAAGATAAGATTTTATAGGGATTATTTTTAAGAGCTTAGTAGGACCAAATTCCCATTTGCCCAACCGAGGTCACCGAATTTTTACTTAATTTGAACAAAGTTGAATAAGCCCAGCAGTGTGCTGGACTAGAATAGCAGTGGGACAAGTACCTTATCAATGTATCAGACAAATGACTTGGCCTATGATAAAATAAGACACTGATATAAATTTTGTCCTTGTTGTGCCATATATGTAGGCAATGTAAAATGTGAACAATCTCATTACGCTGCTGTTATGATTACATGTCAGGAAACAACTAGTTTGAATATTTTCTTCGATCTTGTTATTAAATTAACTAGGTGATTTTGGAAAAGGCAACTTAAAAGTAGCGGCATAATAACTTAAAATTTAAACGGAAAAGTTAAATGATGAACAACAGAAGGCAACAAAATCAAGGAATTGAATAAAAACAAAATTTTCTGCAGCCTAATGCAGAAAAAATACTGAGCAGTAAATGGAAGTACTGGTAAAATAACATATAAGTATGAACAGTAATTCAGATTGCTTGACAAATATCCTAGAGCAATGAATGAAAATATCTAAGAATCTAGATCCTTCTGTGTATTTAAACAGTTTAATGAAAATATATTATTCCTAGAGAAAATAGTAGCCATACAGTTACTATCAAATATCATGAAGAGCAAAGGAAAAAGAGAACAATCTGAACATCTTCAGAATATTTTCAGAACTTTTATGGAAAAGAGATTAAAGACATAATAATCTAAAGCCAATTAGACCCTAACTAAATTGCGTCTCTTATTACGGGTTACTGAAAGACAATTATAGCCAATTTGACTATCAAATTGAACTCCTTGCAGTCTCTTTGAAATGTTTGTCAACCCTTGAGAGTGAACTCCTCCCAAAAAATCATCTGCTTCTAATTTACTTGAATTCTATTACCAGAAATTTGTACCAAATCTTCACAAGAAGAAGATAATTTATGTGATCTTCCTACTAAAATATTGTAACCCTTATTTCGTAAACAAATCGACTTTTAATGATCATATTCCTTAATTTTATTGATGATATAGTTGCGTCTTTTTATCTAGAAAATCAGTATCATAGCACTGTGAATTCATATTATAAATTCATGCCATATTATGCAAAATGAAAATGCATTATTTTCACTGCATGGTCCCCAAGTACTTTTGAACTTTGTCAGTTGGTCCGTTCTGAACCAGGATGGTGATCCCTCTATGTATCTCATATTCTTTTAGGCTTTGTCGCACGTTTTCAGTATGTATATTGACTGAGACATTTACTGATGGCCATTCCTCAAAGTTGATCAGGAAGAAGCAATATAAACGCATTCAGAATATTAGAACTTCATTTGGTTCACTAAAAATGATAAAACTAAGTTCAATCCCTTGGAAGCCAGGAGATACTGTCTACTTATGATACAGAAGGAAGAAATATACCATATTTGCTTGTTAGGTCCTATATGCTAGTGGGCTTAAACAACAGAAGTCCTTACTGTTCTGTAGGCTAGAATTCCAAAATCAGGGTGTTGATAGGGTTGAGAATTCTTCTGAGCACCATGAGAAAAGTTTCTGTTCCAGACTTCTGTCCTTTGCTTGCAGACAACTCTCTTCCCTCTGTGTGGGTTCCTCTTCACTCTGTCTTTCCTCTATGTGTGTCTTTGTGTCTGTTTCCTCTTTTGATAAAGACATCATATTTATTGGATTAGTGTCCATCCTAATGAACTCATATTTAACTTGTTTACCTCTGTAAAGACGCTGTAAACAATTAAAGTCACTTTTTCACATAGTAAGGGTAAGACATCAACATGAATTTTGGTGGAAACACAATTCAACCCATAATAGATACCCTGAGCCTGCATTATACACAAGCTTGAGAAGTCCTATGAATTCAAGATAGTATTCTCTAGCATCCTGAATGATGGCAGAGAGTAGTTTTGTTGTGTTTAAGGAGAGAAAAGATGAGTAGGATATTCAACATTTAACCTGCATGGTATTCCACTGTGTAGTTTTTGAGGCTTCTGAAGTTGTTGCTGTTTGTAAGCTGCTACACTTCTGACCTTAGTCCTGTCCAAACCTTCTTTATGTATCAGTGGGAAACCACACACACACAAAAAAAGGCAGGGGGAAATAAAGCATCTCACACCCTGGCCTCAGGAAATAGTTTGCTCCTTTCTTATAGAAGTAGAGTTTCACTCTTAGAAGAAAAGTGTACATATATTTGTGAGGAATATATGTACATATATTTGTGAGGCATCCTAAAAATCTGGCAACAGCATGACATCTTCTTGCTGTGTGCATCTACTTCTCTCATAGTCCGAATTATTAAACATGAAGAGATAGAAAAGAACAGAGAGACATGTAAAAAATTAAAAATTTGAAGGAAGTACTAAAAGCACATACCCCGCCTTCAGGGAGTACCTTTGTCCCATGATTTTGCTGTTGTCAGGATGAGACTTAATGACTTCTAATAATTCCTTTCTTGACTAAATACTATTTTCCCTAATCCTATATTTGCAGTCACTTTTTTTCTGCACTTGAAGTTGGAATCTATTATTCTCTGTAAATATGTGTATATGTACATGTGATTGTGTGCAAATATTGGTAGGAAAGCATGTCAAAAGTTTCATGAAATGTGTTTTAGCATCTGCCATGGTTAGATGCCATGCCCTAGAATAAGGGACAAAGAGGTGGTCACTGGCATATCAAACATAGAGTTTCTGAGTCTTGATAAAAAAAAAAAATGGATTTCTTCAATTGCATTTTGCCTGCTACTTCAAGACATTTAAACTGAGTGCTTCTTTCTAGGATCTTAATAAATCGATTATATATATATATATGTTATTTTGATAATAAAGTCCAGTGGAGTCCTACTTGCTCGAATATTTGGTAAATATATCTCAAACACTAGGGTAAACCTGGGTCCAGAATATATCTGCAATCCTCCTTCAGGCTTCTGGGACTGGAATATAACTTTGAAATGAATGTCCAATCAACCTATGAAAATCTGTGCTATGGTTTAAAGAGTTAAACATATTACTCTAAGTTCAAATTTCTTTCAGGAGGAAAAATAATTCAAGAAATTGTGATTTGACCTACCCAAACTTGCAAACCACTCCTCCCCACATCCGATCTTTCCCCAAATCCGTTTTTAGCAAGGTCTTTATTAGGATGTTTCTATCTCCTTAACATCATTTGAGTCTCTGAATAGTCTTCTGATGAAGTCTCAGTTCTTCAGCATTTAAGTTCAGCAATTCAAAAAGAGATCTAATATGTACTCATGAATTTGGCTGAGAACATAAATGGCTATGCATATGTTTTCCGTAATTCACTTTAAGAGAATTATCACACATCTGTAATATATTTGAAAAGTTTTCTGACATCTGAAAGCATTAATGTTTAATGTTCCATAGCAATATAGTCAAAATTTGAATTAAATTAATTTATACCATGTTTATCAAATTTACTGAAACTATAATAATTTAATTTTTAATTTTTTAGATGTTCAGTATATTCTCATTGGTATTTATTAAATATTTTGTCTCCAGTGACTGTACACTGAACATAGTCTTTCAATTATTATTAATTAGGACCATGAGTATAAGGAAACAATGTGTATCACTACTAAGACCAAGCTAAACATTGTTTATATAATCATAAAACAAAGGAAACACATGTATGAATAAAACATAATATCATAGTTTAAATGCTTCAACTTTACTTAACCTCACCCTGAATGAAAAGATATTAAATAAAAATCATATTTTTTCATTCAGGTAGACTCAACAGTTCCCCTCTTAGGTTTTATTTAGCACTTATCTATTACCACATGTTAAAAATATTTTTACCTTCCCTAAATAATGAGTAACTCACAGCTTTTATTAATTCACATAAATATTCCCATCCCCTATTTAATTATAGAAGAAAAATATTTTCAAAACAATGATATGCTGAGGCATTGAGAGATGCAGTAATTTATTTATACATTTTCAAGAGCACAGAGCCAGTGTGCTGCTGAATATCTAAAAGTTTTCTGGTTATCATATGTAGTTGGGACTGAACAAATTTCAGAACACTAATGTATCCCTTATGACAGGATGTATAGTACTAATGCACTGAAATTGTTGTAAGAAGCAAGCCCAGGTGAAAAAATGCTGTCATGAAGAAAGCTTAGTACTATTCATAAAGAGGTGAGGACTAAACTGTCCTGAGAATATTTATGCTCAAAATACTTCTATTTAGCATGTCTCCTGATTCTGACCATAGCTTTACTTTTATTACGGCATTTGACAAATTCATTGGAAATGGTGTTTTCTGTCATTTTTGTAATATATTTGAAATCTAAGTTTGCTAATAAAGATGCAAAACATGAGCAGTCTAAAATAAAATAAAGACACAAAGGAAACTATCAAGTGCTGGTGGGATTCACAGTTCAATAATTTAAATGTAAATAATATTTCTAATTATACCTGACATTAGTCTTAAGCCATGTAGAATGTATTCTGAGTCATTCAACTAATATGAATGTAGAATCCTCATTTTCCATAGAAAATTTTCATTTTTATTTATGTTATTTTGTGCTTTTGGTGAGTGTCAATGATATTAATTCTATACCTGAGTCAGTGACGGGAGAATGTCTGCTGTTGTTTCCATTTGTTGTAGTTAATTTAGTGGAAAATAGCTAACCCCTTAGGGTGTGCCATGAATTATACCTGTTTGCTATTGACAATGTTTGAAGAAGTGCACCAGGCAAAAATAATTTAGTAACTGACAAACAGTGGCCCAAATACTCTCTCTGTAATAGTGTCATCTTAATTCACTTTCATATTTCTCTGTGCAATAAATTTTAGCTTTCCCAAGGAGAGAAATATATATGTGTGTATTTTTTCCTTAGACATACAGGACTTCTTAGGACAATACATACATTGGCTATTTTAAAATGCAATTGTTAATTAAGGATCATTTATTTTGTATTCCATTTATACATTATAAGAGGAATGGAAAAAAAATGTGTTCATCAGCACAGGGTTTTTAGAATGCTTAAAAAGGGCTGAGTGGGACTGACAATTTGATTTTAGGGTCAATATTCCACATTCTGACACTGAGAGAGGAAGGCAGGGCTATTGTTTAATGAGGCCCTCAGGGTTTCAAAGACCCTGTGTTGTGTGGTGGCAAGTGTGAACTCTCAGGTCTTTCAATACAAGGAGTGAACCTCAGGGTGAATTCAAAATGAAAGTTTTATCTGATAAGAATTCGTATAGAAAGTAGAAGTAAAATCCATCAGTTTCATAGACAAGCTGTAAGGAAATTTAACTTCCTGCTATTTTTGCTCATCTAAATTCAGCAAATCAGTTATTATGGGAGAAATGTCGGAGTTTAGGATTCTTCTTATTGGATAGACAAGAAAAAATGGCTGGAGCATGAGAAACAGAAAGATTTATGGAAGGAGTATATGAAAATTTGATGGCAAGAGAGAGCAAGCCATTAGTCACTGTGCTCATTTCCTAAGCCTGCTATAAAATACTAATTAATGGGTGGATACAAACAGCAGAATTTTGTTCTCTCGCAGTTCCTAAGGCTAGAAATCTGACATGAAGGGATGGAGGGCCTTGCTCCCTCTGGAGGCTCTGAGGAAGAATTCTTTGTTCTGCTAACTCCTGGTGTTTGCTGGCGATTCCTGGCATTCCTTGGCCTGTAGCTGCATCTGTCCAGTTTCTGCTTCTGTCTTCATGTTGTTGTCACTCCTCTTTGTCTGGAAGTTTGAAATTTTTCCTCTCTTAAAAAGTACCACTCATTGGATTTATACCCTCATCAAATATAACGTAATCCTATCCTGATTTCCTCTGCAAGACCCTATTTCCAATTAAGGTCACATTCACAGGTACTTGGGGTTAGAACTTATTTTAGGGTAGCCAATTCAATCTATAAAATTAACTTTATGATAATTGAATCAGAAATATAAACAATTATTTTGCAGAAATCGTTTTGGGGTTGGAAGAGTAGAATGAAACAAGAAAAATGCTTAAAAATATGCATTTATGAAAGTAAGAAAAGTGTTTTTAAAAACCTAGAAAAAATTTAAAAGTAATGATTTCCACTTTCATCTGGTAGAAAGAGACCTTCTATTAAAAGACATAGTCCCAAACCTATCTCAGCCACTAGCAGCACTAGGATGAGACTTACTTTCCTTAAATACAAAAAAGGAAAAAATACAGGATTGTTGCAAAGATTAAGTGAAAAAATAGTGTAGAAACATTAGCCCCATCTTAGCATGAGGTAGGTATGGAAACGCCAGTTGAATCTGATTGTGCCAAATAAAAATGGGTTATGTAGTTATCCAGACAATTGAATCTAATCAGAAAAATTAAAAGACTTGCATTGATGAAAGTATCTGGAAATGTCAATTGAAAGTTATTTTGCTGCCTCACTATTGAAATGAGAACTATAAGGCAATATTTCCCTTAGCATATTGTATTAATGTAATATATATATATATCATATATATACATTTATATTATACATAATTATATAATATATAGTTTATATTATATAATTATATATAAACATATATAAATTATATATTATAATTATATATAATTTATATTATATTTGAATGTGTATATATATACGTTTGAAATCTAAGTTTGCTAACAAAGATACAAAGAATGAGCAGTCTAAAATACTAAAAAGATACACACACACACACACACACACACATACACACGCACATATATAGTATTTTAGATTGCTCATGGCCTATTGTGGGACCCTGTGATTATGTGAGTTAATATTAACTCACATAATCACAGGGTCCCACAATAGGCCGTCTGAAAGCTGAGGAGCAAGGAGTGCTAGTCCGAGTTCCAAAACTGAAGAACTTGGAGTCTGATGTTTGAGGGCAGGAAGCGTTCAGCATGGGAGAAAGATTTAGGCTGGGAGACTAGGCCAGGCTAAACTTTTCACTTTTTCCTGCCTGCTTTATATTCACTGGAAGCTGACTAGAGAGTGCCTACCAGATTAAGTGTGGATCTGGTGCAGGGTCGCAGGACCAGGTGCAGGGTCGACTCTTTCTGGATGTTGTAATCAGAGAGAGTGCAGCCATCTTCCAGCTGCTTGCCTGCAAAGATGAGCCTCTGCTGGTCGGGGGATGCCTTCCTTATCCTGGATCTTGGCCTTCACATTTTCGATGGTGTCACTAGGCTCCACCTCCAAGGTGATGGTCTTGCCGGTCAGGGTCTTCACGAAGATATACATTTTGACCTGTTAGCGGATGCGATGATGCTGCAAGTCGCCAATAACGTCCCGCCACCAAAGTCCAACACACCTTCACCCGAATCCACTGATTCCAGTGTTAATCACCTTTGACTACACCCTCACAGACACACCTATAATTAATACTTTGCATCCTTCAATCCAGTCAAGTTGACACTCAGTTTTAACCATCACATATATGTTATGTCTTTAACATTGGGCTCTGTTAAGTGGTTTATGAAAGATGTAAGATTAATATTATAAATGCATGTGACTACTTATTTCAAATGTTTTAAGCGTGTTCTTTCCTTTAAAATATTTAGCCTTCTCTTCATTTCTTTTCTTTTATCCTTATACAATCTGATGCAAGGAACATATTAATATATTTCTTATAAAAATGTATGCAGAAAACAACTTTTTGTGTAACACACAAAAAGAATATTTCTACAAATAAGAAACAGAGAAGAAGTAAACCAGGAATAAATGTAATTGATTTGCAACAAAAAGGTGTTTGTGAATAGGATGAATAGACAGTGAAGAGTATGACATTCCTCTGTGGGCATTATTTTATATCATTTTGCCTTCTGAATTATGTTAACATTTTCCATATTGAAGAATGAAAATTAAGTCCACAGGATGGAAAATACCTAAAATTGAATAGTAACATAATACAATGAATATGCCCTTTTATAAAATTGACAATTGTATCAAAGTAGAAAAAATTATCTCTGAAAATAATCTGGATATGTCTTAGACTATATCTCAGCCAGATATAGTCTAAGAGCCAGAGGAACTTTGAAAACATCTTAAGCTATTTGCCAAGTTTGAAATTCTTAGTAGAATTGGAGTAATAATAACAAAACTACTTCTATGTATTGCCAATGAACAAATAGCTTAAAAATTTTTACTCGGAGCTCTCACTATGGAAATAAATAATATCATTTTTTTCTGATGTGGTGCACTAAGAAAGATACTATCATACATGTAGAATCCCTGTCAGAAGTATTTAATCTGAATATTCATCAGTAAACAATTGCTTATGCTCTAATTTAGATTCACTCTGCAAAAGGTCCAGACTTGACACTCCAAATTTATCAGTGTTATGAAAGAAAAAATAAAAATTGAGGAGACTTGCTATAATAAAGGAGACTAAAAGTCATGATAAACGCAAAACATGACTTTGGATTCTGGATTAATTTCCAGAAATTTGATTGTGATCTATATATAAATTCTAATAGTGTAAAAGTTAAATTCCCAGAGGTGATAATTGTATTATGGTTATGAAGGAGCCTGTCCTTGTTCTTTAGAGACGTACACTAAGCATTTAGAGGTGATGAATAGTGATGTTTGAAACTAGCTCTCATGTTTCTCTCTCTCTCTCTCCGTGTGTGTGTGTGTGTGTGTGTGTGTGTGTGTGTGGTAGAGGAAGAAAGGGTAAAGGAGATAGAGGAAAGGGAGGCAGGAAAGAGGGAGAGAGAGGAAGAACAATAATTGGTGAATATAAGTGAAGGGAAATTAGGATAATAATATTCTCTATTTATGTACATTCAGAACCAGCTTTATTCTGGCTTCATTTCTAGGAGAATCTTTCTATGACAAGAGATAATCCTAGGTAATTAGTAGTAGATAAAGTTTACATGAAGAAATTTGAAATGCTCCTTGGACATTGTAATTTAAATGCTATAGAAAAATTATGAAAAAAATTGAAATCTTCAAACCACAGAGGCATCTCGCCTTTATAATTAGAATTTAACTGAAAAGAAAATGATTCCTCTGAAATTACATGTCACAGAATAAATGAACAACCGAGACACTGTCTAGGAAATAGGTTAAGAGAAGTTAAATGTCTTGATTTACCCAGAAAATGACATACAATCTTTGTTTTAGTACAAAAGGGGAAACATAAAGAAGAATCTGGAATTGTGCATTTCCAAAATTATAAATATTTTTGTCTCTAAATTGTCACGAAGGAGACACAATAATATACTGACAAGAGAAAAACCCCTCTTTCAGGGAGGTTTAATTAGTCAATTGTTTTTTCTATCTTTTGTTTTTATGAATCTCAAATTCATTTTCCATGCATTTTATAATCATTCACTACGCAAGCCAGACCCCAAAATAAACATAAAAGATGTATCTGATATAGCACAATACATATTTTGTAGCACATCAACATTAATAGCTACACAAATAAAATGTTAAAAAAGTTTGAAAGTACATGGAAATGGCAAACAAGGGATATTGATTTAAGTTAGTGGTAAGAGAGTTGCTTCTTTTCAGCTGCAACCAAGAAGGTTTCATAGCTTGTGGATGGAATCTAACAAATGTGGCAGACATGTCTAGAGTACTTAATCTATTATTGATCATCTTTAGGAACATGGCTATATTGCCCTTTAGAGAAATGGACTTAAGGCTACGATTCCAACCCATTTTCCTGGTTAGAACAAGGCTCCTGAGTTTTCACTGGGGAGCATGACAAAACCTCTTCAACACAATAAAGTAAAATCTGTTCTGAGTGAAGGGTTGAAAAGATTTTTGTAGAATTTCATAGCATTTTAGGAGTATGAAACTGATGTCACCCTTTGTATAATTTTTATTTTACTTTCATTAATTGAATGCATTGGTCTAATTCAAATGACTGTTTCTTATGTTTCAACATAAATTGTGTGAGTAAACAGAATATACATTATACAACACTACATTATACAATTCCACCAATTAAATATTCTCTATGAACATGAAAGTAAATGACAACACCTAAAGATGGATTATGTTTTATCTACATTTCCTAACTTTTATGTCAAGTTTTCCTTTAATTGATAAATGTTCACCACACACTGAATATTCAGTTGTTGAACATACTTCCAGGTTTACTTGGAACTTCACAGTTTATGACTGCTTCCCAGTGCTCCATTCAATTAACTTCCTTTTCACTCTCAAAATTTTCCAATTTAGACAATAATTTATATAACCACTCTACTAATATGCTTACATACTCAGTGCTGCCACTGGTTCACTTATAAGTAAGAATGTACCTGTTTCATGCTAAATATTTTATTCTAGTTACACTTACTGCAATCAGGTACTTCCATGTATAAACTGGCACATATGAATAAAGAAAGGAAGAGTACTTATTCTAATGAAAACTGGGTTGAAAAATTTGTAAGACCTAATAATAATTTGCTAATAATCGTATCCAAGTAAGTATGCATATGAAACTCTGAAATATATTTTTAATTTGCAAATAAATACTTATATCTATATCAGATGAGAATTTCTACATTTTTACATTTTATATTTAAAAATATTTAAGATATGTGTATTTGTCACTACTGAAAAATATTTTTAAATTTAACTGGCCAATTTCCAATAACTATATAATCAAAGGTCTGTTTTATTTAAAATTGCTTACATTGGTAGCATAGTTTAAAAATTATTAGATCTCATATTGCTTTAAATTAAATAGCAATATATGCTTGGTTCCTTATCACTATTTCAAATATCTTTTTTTGGTAATAATGCAATCTTTCTCCATTTTCCTTATTTTTCTCTTCTTCTATCAAAAATAAATTTTAACACATTGCTTTCTTATAAGTCTGTAAGTATTGGAACTTCCTAGGCCTGTCGCATTTTTCCTGCAAAGGTTTTTCTGAGGGAGTCTTTTGATGGCATAGCATTTTTATTCTGCTCGAATGTACTCAGCCCTTGCTAGCTATCCAGTCTCAATTTCTCAGCACTGAAGAAAAATTGGCTTCTACGTCTACACATCTTGGCTTACAGAGGAAGAAAAAAATACTGTCAGCCACACTGCATTTGCTCCTCCTGTCATTTTCCAATAACTGTTGTTCTTAAGAAGGAAATAATTCTGCCCCCGATTACATATATGAAATTAGAGACCATTTATTTTTGAAACACTATCACTGACATATTTCTGATGCAAGTTATTTCTAATAAATTAAAAATATCAAACTTGATTTCCCTCTATAAATTGTAAAACATCTTAGAGAGCAAAACTGTTTTCTAACAAAGTGAATGAGTACTTTCTCCTCAGTTGTGCAACACTGTGAAATGGCAGCAAAAATCAAATAAATAAGAAAAGTTATCCACAATAGTACTATGAATCATCAGGATTGTACTGAGCTGCAAGTGACTGGAAAAACTAACTTTCACGGCTTAAATAAATTGGATTCTATGGTCTCACGCACAGGCACTATGAAAGACACAGTTGCTGATCAGCCATTAATGATGTTCTTGTAGACCAAGGAGTTTCTGTTTTGTATTTTATCTGATGACTGTGACCTCATTGTCACACAATGTTCTTTAGGTCCATTCATTATACATTATTTTAAAAAACACAATTTATGTTTTAGAATAGTTTTAGGCTCATAGTAAAATTGAGCAGAAGGTACAGAGATTTCCCGTATACCCCTCACCACTACATGTGGATAGCTTCCCCCATTAGCAATCACACCCACAAGAGTAGTACGTTTGTTAAAATTGATAATTCATTGACATATCATTACTGTCCAAAGTTCACAGTTTACATTAGCATTCACTGTTAGTGTTATACAGTCTGTGGCTTTGGACAAACGTGTAATGGCCGGCATCCAGCATTATAGTTTCAAATAGAACATTTCCACTACCTTAAAAGTCTTCCATGTTCTGCTTATTTGATCCTTCCTCTCTCTAACCCTGGTCAAACACTTGAGATTTTTTACTCTTTCCATAGTTTATCCAGAATGTCATATAGTTAAAATCATATGATAGCATTTTTATGTTGGCTTCTTTCACTTATGCATTTAATTTTCTTTATGTCTTTTTATGCCTTTGATATGGTTCGACTGTGTCCCCACCCAAATCTCATCTTGAATTGTAGTTTCAATAATTTGGGACCCATTGAGAGGTAATTGAATCACAGGAGTGGTTTTTCCCATGCTATTCTTATTATACTAAGTTCTCATGAGATCTGATGGTTTTATAAGGGTCTTCCCTTTTTGCTTGGCTCTTATTCCTCTACTTTCCACCTTAGGAAGAAGGATGTTTCTTTCCCCCCCTGCCATGATTGTAAGTTTCCTGAGGCCTCCCCAGCCATGCTGAACTATAGGTTAATTAAACCTCATTCCTTTATAAATTAGATCATGTAGGGAATGTCTATTAGCAAAGTGAGATAGCTCATATCTTTTTAGTGCTGAATAATATTCTATAGTCTGGATCAACCATGGTTTATTGATTCACTTACCTACTGAAGAACATCTGGGTGGCTTCCAAGTCATTGCAATTATGCCTAAAGGTGCTCTAAACATCCTGCTTGTGCAGATTTTTGTGTAGACAGAAGTTTTCAATTGAAATATCAAAAAAAAACATTGCTGGATCATATAGTAAGAGAATGTTTACTTTTGTGAGAAACTGCCAAACTGTTTTCCAAAGTAGCTGTACCATTTTACATTTTCACAAGCACTGAATGAGAGTTCATGTTGCTCCATACCCTGCCCAATATTCAGTGTTGCCAATGTTCTAGATTTTGGTCATTCTCATATACATATGGTGGTATCTTGTTGGTGTTTTAGGCAGTATCAGTATTATATATCCCTGATGACAAATAAAATGGTTATCATTCATTTATCTTCTTTGCTGAAATGTCTATTAATGTCCTTGACACATTTTTAATTGAATTATTTGTTTTCTTATTGCCAAGTTTTAAGAGTTCTTTGTATAATTTGAATATAATTCCCTTATCAAATGACTGTTTTATAAATAATTTTTCCCATTCTGTGAACTTTTAATTCATTTAACAGCACCTTTTGCACAACAGAAATTAATTTTAATGTATATTAATTTTAATGTAAACATTTAAAATGCTTATCAATTCTCTATTTTCTGTATTACATCTTTTGTCCTTGATATGGCGTCTGCAAAGTCATTTCCAAACCTGATATAGTTTGGTTGCGTTTCCACCCAAATCTTATCGTGAATTGTAACTCCCACAGTTTTCATGCGTCATGGGATGTATCCAGCGGGAGGTAGTCAAATCATGGGGGCAGGTCTTTCTCTTGCTGTTCTTACAATGGTGAGTGGGTCTCATGATACCTGATGGTTTTCAAAAGAGGAGTTCCCCAACACGAACTCTCTCTCTTTTTGCCTGCTGCCATCCACATGAGTTGTGACTTGCTCCTCCTTGCCTTCTGCCATGATTGTGAGTCCTCCCCAGCCATGTGAAACCACAAGTCCAATAAACCTCTTTCTTTTGTAATTGCCCAATCTTGGGTATATCTTTATCAGCAGCGTGAAAATGGATTAATACCAAACCCAAGGCCATCTAGCTTTTTTTATTCTGTTATTTACTGGTTGTTTTATAGTTTAATATTTTATATTTAAGCCTATATTTCATCTTGCATTGATTTTTGTGAAAGGTATGAGGTCTTTTTTAGACTCTTTTTTATTTTTATTTTTTTGCATATGGAGGTTCAGTTGTCCCAGTACCATTTGCTGAAACAACTATCTTTAGTCTGTTGTATTGCCTTTGCTGCTTTGTCAAAGGTCAGTTGATGATATTTATGAAGGTCTACTTCTGGGCTGCCTATTCTGTTCCATTGATGTATTTGTCTATTATTTCATGACAACCACACTATCCTAATTACTGTGGCTATATAGTAAGTGTTCATGTCAGATAGTGTCAGTCCTCTAACTTTGTCCTTTTTCAGCATTGTATTGGCTATCCTGTGTCTTTTGCCTATCTGTATACATTTTAGAATTAGTTGATTAATATCTACAATATGATTATTTGAGATTTTGGTTTGGATGGATCTATAGATCAATTTAGAAAAAAACTGACATCTTGACACCATGTCCCATTTTAAGGCAACAAATATGGGCAGCGGCAGTCAGTTGCATCTCTGTTTATTTTGAAAGAAAACTTTCCTCTGAACTTGTTGAAAAATATTTCCACTCATGTTCCATTGCTGAAAATTGTGCCGTATTTCTACTCTTAGATACATAAGAGAAGCTGTGGAATTGTATATTTAATTTTCCAACTCCCAGGTAAAAAATAAAAGGAGAAGTGTTATATTAGTGTTGGGTGAGCCAACCTGCTACACAGGTCTTAATATACTTACATACAAGAATAATTCAAATGATTTCTTCCAATAAACTATTTTCTACCGCAGTGATAAAGACCTTTGCAAAACCTCTTTAATAGAATCAGAAGAATTCACAGAACCTGTGAATGGTAGTGCAGGAAGTAAATGTTTGCATTGTTCCTTATGTTTTAATTATCAATGCTATAGAATTGGTATATAATAGCCACTGAATGCACATTTGATAGATAAAGGAGTAAATACCCTCCTAAAAAGTTCTAACAGGATGTAACTGTTAGGGTTTACAGATGTTGTTAAAGAGAAATGTCTTTCTTAAATATTGATTCACTTACTTACTAACTTAAAAAAGATTTTCAGGGTCTAATATGTAAAATTTATTTGATAGGTGTTGTAAAAATGGAAAATAAATATTTGAATCTCATTTCAGTGTCAGAGACAAGGATTTTTCAATGGTATTAAAAGGACATATATATTCTATACTTAGTTAAGATTATTAAATAGTCACATTTTTAAAAAAGGACAGTAAATCAGTGTTATTAAAGACAGAGAGAAAAAAATGAGGACATGAGAATTTAGAGGGAGACATTATTCATGATATAGGGGATTAAAAAAAAAAAAAAACTTCTTACAGAAATGATGACCCCAGATCACTTCAAAGCGGTTAATAGAAGTGTATAACCCTCGCTCTGTGTTCAAAAAACATTGGCGGCTCTATTAATTATTGCCAGTAGATGCAGTCATTGTGATTTTATTTGCTGTTAAGTTCCAAAGACACGAGGAGGCTAAGGGAATCAGAATTTATGGCGTGAGATTGTAGAGAGCAAGAATGTTTATGTTCACTTAAATGAATTGCCTCTCAAAAGAGCTTACATTGCTAACAGTTTTAACAATGAAAGAATAAACATAATGTATGGCCATAAAGATTAAGAGCCATATGTAATAATAATGTATTGCTAATTAGAACAAGGAAGGTAAGAGGTGAGATTTAGTATTTAGTACAGCAATATTAAAACTAGGAGCTGCAACAGGAGAATATTTCCCCTAGCCTCAGCAGGAGCACTTGCAATATACTGAGGCAGAATGTGCAATTGAACTATGTCTGTGTGAAAATAAATGTAACCAGAAGCAAGTAACTTTAAATGAGTGAGATTTCAGATGTTCCAATATGGAAATTTTTCTTGTTTTTTGTTTGTTTCATGAAAACTATTGTTTATAATTATTATAATTCTAAAGTATTACATGTGCATCAAATTTGTATGAATTGAATTTTTCCTTTACTGATTTGTATAATCTCTTTCAGTTCTGAAGTCAATGGTTCTATAATATCACTGTGCTTTCTAATGTGCATTGTTATTTATTGCACATTCTACTTCAGTCTAATTTCCACCAACAGTCTAACTTTCCCTTTTAGTCATTCACCAAATAGTTATTTGGCACCAATTATTGGCCAGCCATGGTTCTAAACACTGACTTCATGGTTTTCTTTGCTTTTACTATTTTGTCTATTTTATTTAAAATTATTGGATCTTCAGGAAAAAACTATAAAAGCACACACAAAAGACAGTGAAAATCATCAGTGATGAATGTTGAAATGGGGAGGATACACAGAGGATTTAGTGTTAATAAGATATCGGAATAATGGGATGGAATTTGTGAGATGGAAAGAGTAAAGATCCTTCTCAGTGTAAGGATGCCTATCTTAGAATACAAATTTAGTTTAACTTTGTATTTTCCTACTCTTTTTTTTTTTTCTTACTTGTACTGCAGGGATTTGTTTTATGATCTAGGCTATGGCACAGAAGGAAAAATAATTAATCATATAAAGTATTTCTTTTTCAAAATAAATGTTATGTTGTTCCAGACTATAAGACATTTTCTGCTAACAGAGCCATAAAAGTTTAGTATACAAAAGAATGTGAAATCTAATAGGTGTGAAACTGAGAAGAGACAGTTGATCTAAACAAAAAGTAATGCCACCCAGACTGATGTATAATCACAATTCCTGTAACTTTATATGTTCAGTTTCCTTCTTAAAAGAACTATAAATGTATAAAATATATTTGATGCTTTTTAGGAAATTTTTTGACGCATGGTTTTGATGGACAGATGATATCAGATATGACTTTGTAGAATGGTAAATAACAGTAAGAGCAATTATATGTATCCACCATTGATTATTTGATTATTTGAATTTGGTATTAAAGTTTAGATTAAACATAACTTTCCCACATTTGAAGTAATTGCTGCAAAAAGGCATTATCACAAAATGTTTTGGAAAATAAGATAAATAAATGGTAAATTTACGTTACCAAAAACTGTACACAATCAGTCTCTCAAGAACCTTCAGACAATTCTCAACTGTCCTAAATCTCAGAAAATTTACTTCCTGCACATATTTCCTATAATTAACTAACCTGTAATTTACCGTGTTTCCTATTGACCACGTGAATTGGATCTATGAAAGTGTTAGTGGGCTACCTATGGCATGGTACTGCTGATGATCAGGGAAGAAAGAAACATCTAATATTTCTTGAACCACCACCTAAGACTGGAAAGGGATCTCTCTAATCATTTGGATCCAAGATAATTCTTTTTTTTTCATCAAGTACTCTGCATGTTGCACTTAAAAAGTAATTATAAAAAATCCTGTGCTTATAAAGGATCAAAGAAAAGGAAATAGCTAATTACTGGTAACCTCTCAGATTTGAACACATTTTAAAGTCAGAATACTTTTACTGTACATAGACTTCACTATTAGACCTGGGCAGAGGAGATACATTTATTTTAATGTAGTATTAATAATAATACTTAAAATCTTAACAAATACTAAGTTGGGGTAATACTTCCAAACTATTGTTTAAATCTACACATATGTTGACCCTAGTTATGCCTGTTGAAAACTGTTAAATCTTCCCTTACTGCTTATCCTTATTACTTATTTTCTTCTGGGTGAGTAGCCTCTTGGCTAAAATAGCTTTCATATTTTTCCTAAAGGAATTGAAGTTTAAAGCTCATATATAGTCTCAAAACTAAAGCATAAAATGAAATTCTAGGCTTTAGAAGAAATGGTATTAAAATATCGTCATCAGGTGGAGAGAATTAGCAGTTACCCTTCAGCCTTTCAGAAATGTATAGAGGGTTTATATAGGTATTGATGATTGGGTAGTGTGGCTTGAAGTATAAAGAGAGGGCAAGCAGGCAGCGTGGGCTACTCGGGAGTCATGCTTTCAGCTTGTCTAATCTGAGGTCTGTGGTTTTGTTACCTTTGTTATGATGCCTGACTATGTAAATTCTGAATAAATACTTTTAATGGAATTAGATTGAAATCGGAGAAGAAATAAATGATAATAATTTGTGTAACTGCAGTAGTAGTCAGGGTCCAGTCTGGAAAATAGAAGACATGCTAAGAATTCAGTGGGAGAAAATTTGTATTTAGGAAACTGGGTATTAAGGTTTCAGAAGGCTGAAAGGGCAAGTGAGAATCCAGGGGTAACCAAGAGTTAAAAGCCCTAAAAGGCAGCTAGCCCTCCTAGAACTTGGGGAGCAGCAAAGAAGAGGTAAGGATTAGCAGAATCTAAAACTAAGAAGTGGGATCCCACAAAGCCTGGAAACATTGGTTCTCCCTAATTCCCATGACCCATATGAGTATTACATGATACATTCATAAACTAATGTATTTAAATGCCTTTTAGGACTTTGAGTATATGTTCCTAATTTTATTATTTAATTATCATTATCATTATTATCATCATGAAGGCAACCTAGTCTAATCTGAAGCATCTAGTAGGTAGTAAAATCCAAGTCAATGTTAGTATTCTTAACCTACCTTCAATGATGTATAGAATGTGAAAATACATTGTAAAGCCATATTCACACACTGATCCTACCTACCTTCAATGATGTATAGAATATGAAAACACTGAAAAACCATATTCAGACACTGTCAAACAATATGCACATACTGCTCACGATTATTGTATGATAAAGCTAAACTATATTAATTTAGGGTAATGTCTCACATCTTAGAAGGGACATTAACATTGAATGTAAATTTCGATCTTTAGTTATTTGATATTGTCGATTTACCTTTAACTTTTCTAATTCGCAGGATAAGTTGCAATATAGTAACCTAGAACGTGTAATGCAAGATTGAACCTCTGGTGAATGTAAATATGCCTCCAACTGTTCTGTACTTTTCGACATATTCACTGGTGCATGCTGTGTTTCTGCTTTTTACAAGGACAATCAATCTTAGACTTTTCAATGTGTCTATTTCCCAGTTTATGGACTTCTGCAGCAGTAAACTCACACTTTGTGTCGATATAAAATTCATTTACACTGTAAACAAGGGGCTGTTGAGAGGAAAATCATACAAACAGGTATATGTCTTCTCAGGACAGATGGTGGTGTAATTTCATTGAGTCAGCTCTTGTCAACATGAAAACAGTTGCATTTTTTAGTTATGTATAAGATAAACCTGCTCACTTCATTAGAGTAAAAGATCATTTTTTTTTTTTTGCTATTCTTTAAGGAAACAAGGCACTGTTTTAGTCCAACTGCTGCCAAGCAAAATCCAGATGTTAATGCAGTGGTACATTTCCATGGACAGTCATCAGGAAGCAACACCATTTTTAAATTGTCAGTCAGTAACAAATGCATTACAAATGCAATAACAAATGCAAACTAAAATACTAGGTTTGATATATATTTAGCAATTATAAACACAATTTGAAGTACTGTCACTTTCTGCTCATTACTCATCAAGAGATCTCTTTCCCAAATATATATTTTTAGGCCAGTCATCTAGAAATCGCAGACTCTGCTAATTTTTTTGAACAGGAAACTTTAAACATTAGGGTGTTTTCTATTTCAGTAGTAAGTAACCACTAAAATTCACTTTAAAAGATTTTTTTCCTTTAAGTATTGATAGATAACCCATGTATTTATTTTGTTTCCCAGAAAATTATTTAGCACACATTTTTAATATATTAATCATTTTAATTCTTATCATAAATCTGTAAGGTAAAAATAAATATTATCTTTATTGACTGTCCTGTATGTAATTGTTCACTAGTTCCATGATTCACTGAAAAGACTCACATATCTCAGTGTAAAATTATACTCATGTCTAAGAGCTATTATAGTAAAGAATAAAGTTCAGGAAAAACAGGGCTGGAATACACATACATTAAGACAAGAGAAGTCCAAAGCAAGCTTTATTGTCTTCCTCTGTGGGGTGTGTATGGACACTTCTGTCAATCCAGCTGCAAACTTCCACGAAATGTGTGAGATGGCCTTGCTCAGAAAAGTCTACTTGAATTGTGAAATCAAAGGTCGGCCATAGCGCAAATCCCAAACCACAAACTATGTGCATGTAATTAACTTTCAGGTTTTACTTTAAATATGGTAACGAAATCCTTCATGTTGATCTACTGCTTTTGGTTTTAGAAAAGCATCATTACCAAATAATTATGAGAACCTTCCAGGAGTTTAGTTTTTCATGTTTGACCAGGCCATCATAATATAGAAATGGCCAAGAATTAAATATAAGAGGCCTGTTGTCTTACTTATTTCCTCTCAAGGGCACCAAGTAGTTGAGTAACTTATATAAGGTTATACAGCTAGTAAATGTCAAATCTATTCTCTAAATTCAAATAAACTTGGCTTCAGTTTCCATATTCATAATTATTAAATATTTCCTTGCTACTATTATATGCCATAAATTAGTAAGCATACACTCAAATGTTGTTCAGAGACTTGATGGTGTCATCCAGAAATCAGGAGCTTCCCTTTTTCTGTCCTGCCACTCAGTGTGCCAGTGACTCTTTTGCAGTGGTCAAAAGAGGGTTGCAGCTACTTCACCATTATATCCTCACTCTGTTAACACTCAAAAGCAGGAAGGGAAGGGAACTGCCTTCCTTTAGATCTGGTCCTCTTGTTATTAGAGTTTAAAAACAAACATTTCTTAATGACAAACTCACCTGAGTGTTACATTTATATATTTTTGTAAATAAGGCTTTAGTTTAAAAATACATGTTCTCAGGAGAAAATACTATGTGTTATAAATAATTCAATAATTCAAATGATTTAAGAAAAATTACATTTTTACAGTAGTTTAATATCTCCGTTTCTGATTTTACCAAAAATAATTGCTTTATGTAAACCAATTTTCCACTTGCTATATTTTGCTACTGTATAAATACATCATTCTGGTGATATCTTTACAGTATCATGGGAAAATCTTTAAGTGTCAACAGTCTATAGATCAGCCAATTAACGTAAATCCCATTACTGAACCTATTT
Organism: Cebus imitator; assembly: GCF_001604975.1. NCBI lineage: Eukaryota > Metazoa > Chordata > Mammalia > Primates > Cebidae > Cebus > Cebus imitator. The sequence goes on along the minus strand of NW_016107817.1, from coordinate 1,033,643 downwards.
CATGATTTAATTATGAATTCAACACTTAAAGAGAAATGATTTTTAGTAATTTTGTGGTGACAAAATTTTGAAAGCTTCATCATTACGTTACAACTAATAATATATGTGATTTAAAGGAAAAATAAAATTCACCAGTTTCTAAGTTAAAAAATAAGTTTATAAAGTAGAAAAAATAATTGGACTTTCATGTGTCACTAAAATATCCCAGAGGACTTTAAATGTCTGTCTTCTACTTGATTTTTTCAATTGCCTTTCTCCTTAAGGATGTTGAACAAAGTCTCTTGCAAACATTGATATTTCGAGGTCATTGAGCCCGTATTTCTAAATAAGAAACCGTTTCAACAAATCAAATCTTGCAGCATGTTGAAAACATAAAAGAGAAAAAAATTCAGAAAAACACAGAGAAAAAAAAAATCTTCATATGACACTCAATATATGAACTAAGATAATATTCTCTGGATCATCAAAATAAAATAGAGACAAGGAACAAAACAGACAAGGAACAAAAATGGAAATTTATTGTATTTTTTTTGATATTTAAGTTATTGCTCACTGCATTCATTTACTACCGTTGCCATAACAAAGTACCATAGACTTGGTGGCTTAAATAACAGCCATTTATTATCTCACAGTCTAGCGGCCTGTAATCGGGCAACAAGGTCCTGCAGGGTTGGTTCCTTCTGAGACTGGGAGGGAAGAATCTGATCTAGACGTCTTCCCTTGGGTGTAGATAAATGGTCATCTTCTCCCTATGTCTCTTCACATCAAATTATATTTCTTCCATTCATATATGTGTCCAAATTTCCCCTTCTGTAAAGACGTTGGTCATAACTGTATTAGGGTCCACCCAATTATATAATTTTTATTTCTGCTGTAAAGAACACATCTCCAATTAAAGTCACACTCTGAAGTAATGGGGATTAATACTTCAATGTATAAATTTGGAAGAGAGGACAGGACACGATTCAACCTGTAACACTTATGACTTCTATAATTTTGCAGCAACTTCCTTAGGGAAAGCAAAATGAACACATTTTTTAACTTAAAATTATGAACTGAGAGCTTATGTTTGGCCACATGCTGAAAAGTATAGGTAAGTCGTATTAGACGATAAAAACCTACTAATTTTGACAAATTTACAAAATGCTTTCAAAGAAGAAAAGCCCTTATAACACCACTTAATGACAGATGTTATTTAAATATATATTCTAAGTGAATAATATGGACATTGTTGATCCTCAGAGGCACATACCAATTCCCTTAAGCAATAAAAACCAGAAAGTCTAATAAGTTTCACTCTTTTCACCCAGGCTGGAGTTCAAGCAATTCTCCTGCCTCAGCCTCCTGAATAGCTGGGATTACAGATGCCTGCCACCACACCTTGCTAATTTTTGTATTTTTAGTAGAGACAGGTTTTTGCCATGTTAGCCAGGCTGATCTGGAACTCCTGATATCAGGTGATCAGCCCGCCTTAGCCTCCCAAAGTGCTGGGATTACAGGCTTGAGCCACAGCTCCTGACCAGTTAGGTGATTCTTAATGTTTTGTATTTCAACAAATTTCTACATGTCCTTTATTGCCAAATGCTATGCTACCTGTATTATTTAATTGATTGCATGTCATTTGAATAGAAGTTTCAAGTTTGCTTACCCAGTTTTCTGCTTTGCCATTTATTTATTCATACAGGCATGTGTGATTTATTGAATGCCAACTAGATTCTAAATGTTGATCTGGGTCTGGTTGATAAATAAGCACACTCTATATCCTTAAGAAGTCCAAATCTAATGAAGAAGAAAGAAATAGACTAAGGATGACAATATAATATTTAAGTGATAAACAATGTGTAGGTTCAGAGAATGTATAAACAATTTGTGCTTGAAACCTCTAAGAAATGTTTCACTTAATCTGAATATATGAAGAAAATGGAGATTTCACTTGGCAGAGAAGTGTATGAATGTGGGAGGGAAGCACGTATGGGATTTAGGGAAAAATAATTGTTACGTTTGGGGTAAAAACAAAATAATAAGATAATATTGCAGTTAGAGAGAACATTATACAAGAGTGATTGCCTCGTACATCCAGAGAGAAGAAAGGGGTTTGGACTGGAAGAAGAATAGGCTTAACTTGGGAAATTTTAAGAGATGATGCTAAGGAGGAAAGGGATAGGCAGACCTTTATGGCTTTAAGAGTTCTTTGGTTTCACATCTTAGCTTCACCCAATTGCAAAAGGACATAGATCTACCAGATGTTTCCATGTCACAGTTTCTTTTAGTTCTTTGGGATTTCTACAGGGTTAAAAACCACATTAAAAAAAGAATTTTTTTTCAAATAACTTAGATAACTTATTTTTAGCTTATCTGGATTGTGATTCAATACAGATATAGCCCTCTATACTGGAAAGGGGAGTGTCGAAGGGCAGTGGACATCGGTATGAATCTTAAGTTCACACCATGGTCCAGAACATCTATGAGAAGCTAGACTCTGCAGTGCCAATACCATCATGTGTACCTGGCAGATACAGCCCCTTGAGTGTTTTGACCATTAGCATGATGGCTCAATTGCCTATAAAGAATGTGACGATATGATAGATACTAAATGATCCTCTTAAAACCATGAGCCTATTTTGCAAAGTAACTTCTGTGTGCTTATTTGTGCTACAAGAGAAAGCTTCATGTGTTGTCTCAATAAAATGCAGTGTATGTTATACAAAGAGAAGCCAATATAGATTAGTACTTTCTGTGACATTTATCAGTGTTAAAGGGACAACATCAGTTGTTATAGAGTCTTTTTTATTTCTAAATTTAAATGAAATATAATTATTGTGGAGTACTTTAAATATTTTTGTTTCCAAAGGTAGTCTTATTCTTGATGGGCAAAAATCTTAATTTGCATAAATCTTGAATGGATTTGCAGCTATAAATGCACAATTCGGAGTGCTGTAATCTTAATGGAAGATTATGTTCCTGTCGATGGCAAAAAAAAAAAAAAAAAAAAAAAAGCCTGGGCAACAAGAGTGAAACTTCGACTCAAAAAAAAAAAAAAAAAAGGGATTTGGACTGGAAGGAAAATAGGATATACATGGTAATTTTTAGAAAAATGGAAAAATGTGTATTTTTTCCCCTTTCAGGTACAACTTTCTTATTATTTCTGTTTTGTTTTAAATTTTAAAATTTTAAAATTTCTGTTTTGTTTTAAAAGAACTGAGTTCTAGAAGCTGCAGTGATATATTCCAGATCAATAATATTTGAGTAAAAACATACCATAATGCAATTTTTATTTAGCTTTTTAATATTATTTTACAACGCTTTGTGTTGCATGTAAATTTTTATTTACATAAGTCCTGAAGCAGCAGCAAGTTTGTGCATTCATCTTTTTGTTTGTTTTTATTTAAATATGTATAAATTTTCACACTGCTGGAATACTTCATTTGCATGAAATTTTGTACCATATTTACTAATTGTAGTAGCGTTACCCCTCAACCCAGAGGAAAAAAATACAGTCTGGGAGACTAGATTAGATTTCACTGAAATCTAACGAAACTTCCTTAAGTGGATTGTGACAAGATTATAAATGTTCTAAAAAATAACATTTTAACATTTGACCATCGACTTTAAGAAAATGGTTTGCCTACATAATTTTTGTAATTTTTAAAATAGAGTATATTCTGCCCTCATATGGGCCTCAGAATTAAAGCATAATGAATAGGAAGGAAAAGGGAAAGAATGCAACTGAATGCTAAGGCACAGCATTTTGCTAGAAGTAATTAATGAAGGTAGAGTATATACTACATATCAAATGTAGAATTTCATAGGTCCAACAAGATAACAGTCTATACTGTACTTTTAAGTTACACAGATGAAGTGGATTTTGCAATTACTAGTTGTATTAAATGCAATAAATAAAGCTCCTAAAATGGATACTATATGGTGCAAGCTTAAGTTTTACAGGCTGTAACTGTGCATAACTTTAAAACGGTTTTCTTAAATTATTTTAAAAAACAGAACACGAGAGAGGTGTTAAAACTCGTGTAATAGCTTAATAGAATAAGTATAGCAGATTTTGGAAGGGATGAAGAGGGAGATAGTCATAACCCTTCACCAGATTCCCCACAACTTGATCATAGTAGGGTAAATTAATGGTGTGCTTTGGGGATGTGGTTAGTCAATGACAGCAGCTTGACAGATTTCTGCACCAAACCCCACAAAGTTCTTATTTTTATTTCTGATTTATCTTGGGAATTTAACTAATGTACTAATTGCAACTGCCATACTATTTCTGCATTTTTGTTCAAAATAAAACTTTTATTAAAACTGTATATTCAGGACTTAGGTAAATAAAAATTTACATGCAACACAAAGAATTGTAAAATAATATTAAAAAGCTAAATAAAAATTATATTGTGGCATATTTTTCCTCAAATATTGATCTGGAATATATCAGGCAATTGGAATTCATTCTAGATTTCCAAATATCTAGTCCTAATACATGTTTGGCAGACTATGTGCTTTCTTTGATTTAAATAAAGCAATTAACTGTAATTGCCAATAGTCTTAAAATTGCCTCCTTAAAGGTCTATATTAATTAGTATGAACCCATTCAACAAATATTTATTGAACAAATTGTAGGTATCAATGTTACTAGACACAGGATACAAACATTTTTAAGATACAGGTGCTACCTTCTAGATACATTTCGTAGTCTACAATGGAAGCTACATAAATGTGCTATTGCAGTGCAATGAAGTAAATCCATAAAGAACCTATTCAATCATATTATTTTACAAATTATTTTCTAGTACTTTATCTCTAACTAGAGCTTCCTTCTGTCATGTAATCTGTATTTCTATTTTTGTTCATCTTTTTTTCTTCCAGTAATATATCTGTGGGAAGTGCTGCTATGCATTTAGAAAGTGAGAGACAAGAATGTTTCTTTAATGAAAATGGGATAACAATATACTGGAAAGGTTGATTACAGCATATAAGTATTTACTGCTAAAATATAGAATACATGTTTATGACATAGAGGAAAAACCCTCCTCTGGGATGTTGAGACTCTGACAGTCAAACACTGCACCAAAAGATACCTATTGCATCCCTGGACCACTTGACCTGACTCCTTTCTTTCCTCACTCACTCAGCAAGTTTGGCAAAACGTTGAGCTCTTCTTCTAGCGTGAAAAGAAATAAAATCATACCAAAGCTATCTAACTTCTTTTTTTTTTTCCCCCTAAAGTTTATGAGGCCATACAGAGGAATCAGATTGAACATGGTGCAACTCTGGGTAAATCTTCATTAAACTTCCTTCTATTTGATCTCTCAACTTCCTTTAGCCACAGGGTTTGTGCTCTTAATACCCTCCTCTGTGAGTAAATAAGTGCTTCCTTTTGGTCTCAGCTAATATATTTTTTTTTTTTTTTGGTTGAGACAGGGACATACTATGTTGCCCAGGCTGGCCTTGAACTCCTGGGCTTAAGCAATCCTCACAACTTGACCTACCAAAACACTGAGATTGAACTCATGAGCCACTATACCACCCCACAAGTTGAATTTTAAAATAAATTAAAGGAAATAAAAATGAAAATGTATCTTATATTTGTACTTTTCATGTAACAATACTTACATACATAAAATAGTTACCAATGTTACATCAAATATGTTAATATTTGTTTCAAATTCCAAATACAAGTGATAATTTATTATTTGATACTATATTTACCTCTATACCAACCAATACCAGACAAGATCTAAAATACATGGTTCTTTGGGCTCCCAGTTTAAGAAAGCTTTGGTAAATTAAGTTACGATCAAAGGAGAAGCTCCCAGATTAATAGACTTTAAAAGTGTAAAACAAAACTAAATTATGACAATTGTGTTCTTTAGCTTTAGAAATTGATTAATACTGTTGGTTTTAAAGTATTGGAAAAATGGCCAAAGCCCTGTCTTTGTGCATACTCTTTTCCTTGTTAGACTGCCATTCCCCACCTTTTCCCTATGATCTCTCATTCCTAACAGAGTTTAAAGCCCACTTGATAGCCTTCAGTAACCTTCTCAAGTTTATTTAGGTACTGCTGGTTTTTCTATCCTACTACCCTATGCATATCACTGTACAGTATTTAGTCCATTGTATTTTAATGATGTTCTTATCTATCTCTCACATTAGACCATTTAGAATATGGTTTATATCATGTACATTTCTACAATCGAATTGACGTTTAATAAATGCTTACCTATTAAATTAGAAAAAATGTGTTTAAATTTGTTCTGTGTGAACTAAAACAATTTGACATCATTGAATAGAAACAATAAAAAAGTAAATTTTGTTTTAAAAGAAAACAACATTTAACAATCATAGTACATGATAAGAGAGGCCACTTTGAATGGTAATGCGTTTCAATTTACCATAGATATTCCAAGTATGAACAAATATGAGAAAGCCTGGAAAGGATTAATTTATCATAGAGAAGTGTGAAATTAAGGTTCTACTTACATTCTCGTGAAGGGTCTAGCTCTCGATATCACTAAAGTCAATCTGTAAGTTTATAATTTGTACAAGTAAATCTTCTTGTATTATAAAACAACTTATTAGTTAAACTGAAAGTCAGTTGGCTCCACTTTCTAGACAAGGCGACTGAGGCATTAGCTGTATAAATGATATATTGGAGCTCAATAGCTATTGTGGCAGAATGAGAAAAATAATCACTGTTTTCAAAGTGCAGCATTCTTTCTTTTAGGCCACAGTCATTCGGCAGAAAGAATATAGGGAGATGACTGTTTTCATGAGTGGATAGATCATTCAAAGCCCTTGCAACACAGGACAGTGCTCTTGGCACTAGAAATGAACATGCTGAGTCCTTACAGGGACAGATGGATTTGATGACAGCAATACTGCATAAAGGCTTTTATTAATAGCCTTTATTTTTAGCCTAGCATATGCTATTCTTGTATAAATGTTTAATCGCTTTGGAAACTTACTAAGTATTTTTATCTCAGATAATATCTTGTTGGAAAAAATTCCGGTTAAATTATATATTGCTCTATAAAAGATCATAATGTTATAGTGACCTCTGTGTGTCCCAGATGAAAAGTGCTAGCTTGTATGTCAGCCTTAGTTTTTCTAATGCTATTATGGAGACTGTGACTTATAATAAATGAGGTAGTAGAAAGGGAATTAAATCTGTAAATGTATCAATAAAATGTACCTAAAATTAGATAACATATAATCAAAATAGACGTAATAAAAATGTACTTGAAATACAAAATACTTCATTTCCTTTCAGCAAGCTTAACAAATCACCCAAACTTCAGAATATCATTTATACTCATGAAATTGATGACCCCATTACATGGTAGCCTTACAAAATTATATACGGTGCTTCATGGCAACTTACAAAGTAACAATTGCAGATTAAGGAGAATATAATTATCAAATATAAATTAAAACGAGTTTTAAACAACTTCAGATAATCATTTCAGACTGTGTATCTCATAAAATCTTTTACTTATCCTCTTTTGAATGCTCATTTGTTTTTCTGAGAAAGTTTAATTGCAAAATGACCCAGTGATTATTTTTAAATACATCAAAAGAGAATTTTATTCAGTGAGCCGGTTTATATTTCTAGTTCTTCCTCTAATTAACTATAATCATTTCATGTCACTTTTGCTCTTTTATATAATTTGGGCATTGAAAGAGATGACTCAGTTGTGTTTTGTCTTTATTATAAAAATATATGAATTTAAATGTAATTATGTATATTAATATCTAGAAAATTTACATATTAAATGTGATTAACTATGCTCTTTGTAAATTTTAAAACTCATATAAGCCAAATATTCCATGGTGCAAATTACAGATCACTCTCAATATTATTTTGACTTTTTTTTTAAAGAATAAATGTAGTCTTACTAGTACAACTTGGTGAATATCTATAAAGACTGAATATCTCCTACGTAACAACCCCCAGACAAATAAATAGAACATTATCACCACCAGAAAACCCTCCCTTGTGCCTGTGTACAGTCATTTATCCTAAAATAATAGATTGAATAATAAATTTAAATATATTTGAATATGTAAAGTAAAGGAAAATATAAAATTATTTTTTACCAAAATAGTACATATTCAACTAGATTAATAATAACAGTTATAATAAGGAATGTGGAGTGTCTTACACTTACAGTTTAGATGTGCATGTTTTATATTAAGTTAATATGAAATCAATTTGCTGATTTTAGCAAGCTTTCATATTATGAATTTTTATATTCACAAACACAAATAAATTTAAATGAGTAAACTAAAAGGAATAGAGAAAAGAGGAAATTACATTTCTCATTAATAATTTCTGTTTCAGCAGTCATGATGATTCAACCATAAATTGGGTACTCCTCATGATCTTGGGAGTTAGAAAAAATAATTTTGCACTGAATTTAAAATTAAAAAATATGTTCTATAAAACTTAAAGGACTGAACACACCCTCCATTAGACTTACAATCTAGTGATACATGTACACATACACATATATACAAATGCATGTTTACATAAAATGTAAGATAATTTAAACACCAGACACATATAACAAAGTATACTGTGACTATATAGAATCAAATATAACATGAAGCAAATTATCATTTTTTAAAAATCTTTACATTTAGTTTATTTATCTAGGGCAGAAATATACCTGGCAAAATAGTCATTAACTTGGACAATTACCCTGTTTTATTGCATGGGTTTCCCTATACATCATCTTGTACTAATTAGAATTTCGAGGTAGGTTCTAAAAACCTGCATTTTTTTGTTGTTAACTTGTTTGATTAAGCAACTATTTAGCTGTCATATCTATGGAGCATACATACTTTGAGTTACACTGTAAGGAATTCTTTGTTTTATAGCGCTATAACTAGAGTTGTGAGTTGTATATTACCATTAATGTTCACAAAAATTTGTGGAAGAGTAGTAATATTGATATTATTTTTCTTTTTATTTATAGTACCTGAGAGATTTATTTCTGTCCAGAACTAAGTAAATTACCTAAATTTCTCTATGTTTCAGAATAATAAATATGATGACAACTAGGCTATATTAAGATATATATATATATATAGCATAATATACATATAAAATAATATACCCATATATGTGAATTTTACTGAGCTATTGAAGCTAAGTGAAATTAAAAAATATTCACCAATTCAAATATATACATTAAAAAAAAGGGACCAATATGATACTTGGCAAATCAGTATGAGAATGACACAAAGGGAGAAATATAATAGGACAAATACTAATGAACTTTTTTATATTTTAAAGAAAAAGAAATAATACTTTTTTACAATTAGACATAAGATTCTCATACACTGAAAGAATACAATCTTAGAAACAGGCTATCAATTCAAAGGCTTAATAGGTAATTACAGTTGTATGTTCACATTTCTATACGCTTATTGTGTCAGCATTTATAACTCTTGATTTCATGCATATGTGTCTTAGCTCTAGAAATATTTTATGTACAAAAATTATTATTGACAATATTTTTGAATGCAGATTACAGAACAATGTGAGGCAACATGACATAATGGAACTAACACTAAATCTGAAGGCAAAAGATGAATTAAATCTTGACTCTGATGCTTATTAATTGAGTATAATCACTAAATCTACTAACTTTTAGAGTGACAATTTTGGCATTTAGAAATGAGCATAATAATATTCCTACCTCGATACTTGTGGTAATTGTTAAAATAAAATGAAATAATTTTATATGAAATACCACATTACAACACACAACAGTGTAAACAGGAGGATTCTGTAGTAATTAAAAACATTTTTTCCCTTTTCAAACACACACTTCATGCACACACACACACACACACACACACACACCCCTCTAAAAAGCCACAGTTATATTTTCATTATTTTTTAAGTAAGAAAATAATTCATTTTAATATTGTCATTACTACCAGGATTATAGACAGTCACTAATTAAAAAATCTTCAGCTACCTTCTTTGTCGATTTGGGTTGCTATAATACCATAGACTGGGTAGCTTATAAAACTCAGAAATTTATTTCTCATTGTTCTGGAGGCTGAAAGTCCAAGATCAAAGTGCCAGTAGATTTTGTGTCCAGCTAAGGTCCATTTATTTTGTTTACAGACAGACATCTTTTTACTGTAACCTCACATGACACAAGGGGCAAGGGAGTTCTCTCAGGCCTCTTTTATCATGGCACTAATCCCATTCAGGAGGGCTCTATTAGGCCTCATGACCTAATAAGCTCCTAAATACCTCACTTCCTAATTCCATCACATTAGGGATTACATTTTTATGTATGAATTTTGGGTGGAAAACTTTCAGTCTATGGCAGTTACTCCAGGCATATTACTTCCTGAAGAACACAGGCATTCCCCAGCAAAATACTTCCTGGTTTCCATGAGTTTACTTTCTTATATCTTTTAACTCTTTACTCAAATATCAAGATCTCTGTGAGATCTTTTTTGACTCCTCTATGTAATACCACAAAAAATTATATACTTTCTAGCATTTTCTTTCCTCTAACAATTTCATGAGTCACCACCTAACATATTATTTATTTTACTTACTTTTATGTTTATTTTCTGTCCATCTCTTTTTCCTAAAAATAAGCTCTCATTTAGCAGGAATTTTCATTTGATTTTTTTTCTGCTATTTTAGCAGCACCTTTAACAATAAATGCCACAGAATAGTTGTTAAATAAATATGTGTTGAATGAATGAATAATAACTTATTTTTATGTATTAAACTATGAAAGAAACCATCAGTTCGGAAGGTACAATGTTCTAAAACATAACCATCATTTGATACAAATTAGAGACATTTTACTCTCTTTAATAAACTGTTCTCTTTGATAAACTGTTTCAATTCACATATAAATTCAGGGATAGAGATGGAGTATGGGAAAGGCAGAGACGCAGAGATACTTAAAAATATTGTTCAGACCTTCACATCTGAACAAGATTGACTTAGATTAAATTTACACTCCTTCCTGAAACAACTATAAAATAGACAAAATAAATAAAATAATGGTTTGTAAGGCACTGCACATCAAGCAGTGAAACAGTGATCCCTGAGAGATAGGAAATAAATGAGCTTAAATCTTACAATTGTGGAGATAATTGCCTTGTGAGAATTTTCAGACCTCAGCACTAGTAAAAGAAACCCAATCAGAGTGTAGAAGATACCTTGACTTCAGGAAACAAGACTGAGCATCTATGGTGGTAAAGACAACTGGAGCAACCAGGGAAGAGTACCAAACAAGACAGCTTCATAGGTAAATTCTACAAGGACTGGTAGAACAAATTCCTCTGGTATTCAGTGGAGTACTCATCAGAATATGAGTATATGGAAACTACGTGGAAAAACAATAGTATGAATTCTCATGGAGCAAATGCTGATAGAACTACAAAAAACAGACAAATTCAGAGTTATCTCAGGAAATTTTAATATCTCTTTTTCAATAAATGGTGAATCATTTAACAAGATCAAGAAGGAAATTCTGAAATCAGCCAACTTTCACTAAGTGACATCTATAAAAAACTACTCCCCAAAACAACCGAATATATATTTTTCAACAAAATGTATCAAGTTTTAGCCATACCAATCAGAAAAAAAATACATGACAATGATAGCCCAAATATCAGAAAGGGAGAAAGTATACTGATGTAAGATTCTTACACTATAAATAGAATGGTATAATTTAACTTGCAGGTAGAGTGTAATAAATTAAAGAGTCATACTATAAATCCTTAAGCAGCAAGGTAGAATAAAGGAATATTTGGTGTTAATATATATGTAAATTTTCTTGATTATAATGATGGGTTCAAAGGTGTTACATATGTCAAAATATATCAGAGAGTATTACTTAATTTTGTACATTTTACTGTAACTTGCTATGCCCCTAGAAGTTTTTGGTTAACGTTTCATACTTTAAGACCATATATATATGAATAATAATGCCTTTTGTATAAACACTTCTTCTTGCTTTAAAGTTAGTTTATCCAGAGATCTTTCTTCTACTCTTTGGACTCTAAATTTCAAGACCTAAAGGCATGTCAACTGACTAGATTCTAGAAATTTTGTCTTTGAACAAGAGAAATATCTGGACTTATTCTCAAAGGTCCTTACAAATGAAAAGACTTATGCTGTGAATGATTCTTGAACTTACAAAACTAAAATAAAACACAATGAGTCAACCTGCATTTCTATGTGACAGAAAAGTAAGTTTGGAAGTTAGTACTTTAGAATCTTCTTTTTTTTTTTTCATTTTAGGTTTTGGGGTACATGTGAAGAACATGCAAGATTGTTGTATAGGTACACACATGGCAGTGTGATTTGCTGCCTTCCTCCCAGAATTGCATTTGCTGAGGAAAATTATTTGCCTTAATTATTTATTAAAAGAGAAATTTCTGTGCCAATTAGTGGCTACCACCTAATATACTCACATGCATACATACATGTATAGTTATATACAATATATGCATGTAGCTTGTGCATGCATTTGTGTGTATATATATTTTGTTTTTATACCTGTACGTGTGTGTGTGTTTGTGTTTGTGTATACACATTTAAACTAAAGAATTTAAAACTGAATGATTGCCCCAAGCTTGTCCTATCTCCCTTCTCAGGAGATACTGAGAAGGGGACAATAGTGACTTGCACAATGAAACACTTTCTTCCAGCTCCCGGGAGTGTTGCCCACTGATGGTTTATAGCCGAGTGATTCCTTCAGAATTACTCTCTGTCAAAGGAAGCTACCTTCTTAAAGATTATACTACTTGGGGTAGGCCATGTCAAATGACCTATTAATTTTATAAGGCTGGACACCTTGACTCAATTAGGTACTTCTTTGGGGTCCATTTCATGAAAACTTCATAATGTATGAGATCCTGTAAGGCCAGTGTTTGAACTGCATTGCACTGAAACCTCCTCCTCTAATTTATTATTTTCCCCTTGTTTCTTATATGTAATGATCATGAGATTACTCTTCAATAAACTTCTTGTAGGAAAATGTTCATCTCACCATATGTTTGCCAGGACCAACAGAAGAAAACAGTCTGATTCATTATCTGTTAAATTATCATTATCTGTTAGTATTATTTAAATTTTAATAATTATAATTTCTAAAATATATTTAGTTATCTTCTCACTTTTCATAATCAGTTATTCTTAAGTTTTTAATTTCCACTTGTATTTGACAATATACAGGATTTCTGGGACATGAAAGCATGTCTTAATTAAACCCTGAAATAGGTTCAAGCCAGCCAGTGTATATTTACACTTTATTTTTAACTCCAGGCAAGTTCTATCAGAGATTTTTTTCCTCCCTTTAACTCATCCCAATGTGATCTGCACCCTTCTAGAGTTCTGGTTTCATATGACAGCCGCAGTCACACCACTCCAAATTGTATTGTTAGAAGGTGTTATAGACTGAATGCTTATGGCCTTCTAAACCCATGTTTTGAAATCCTAAACCTCAGTGTGATGGTATTAGGAAGTGGATCCTCTGGAAGGAGACCTCATGAATGGGATTTATGCCTTTATAAGGAGAAACAGGAAAGCATGAGAATAAAATGAGATAATGGCTGTCTACAAGCTTCAAGAGTGCTCACACCAGACACTAGATTTGTCTGGTATCTTGGTCTTGGATTTCCCAGCCTCCAGGCTTTGATAAACAAATGTTTGTTGTGTATTCTAGTCTATGGTAATTTGTTATAAGACCCTCAACTGACTAAAACTCAGGCCTATGTTTGCTCTATAGAATAGAGTTCTAGTTCTAGGTATCAACTTTCTGATATCTCAGGCAAACCTGTGGCTTTGGCATTTGCAAGTAGTCTGGTTACTGTCTCTCTCTATTCTTCTCACCCCCACCTTCCATGTTTCCTTACTTTCTCTTGACCATAACTGCCCATGTAAAAGGAACTTTTGCTGCATTGTATCAAATGTTTTATGGTATTGTCTACAAATCTATTCAGAGGTACTGCAAAAAAGATTTTTTTTAAGAGATTAACAATTTTTAATATGTGAGGAATGTTTAAATGCTATAGCACTAAAGAGATTATTAATAAGAATTTTTGCTTATAAGTATACATTTATATAAATACTATAATAACATTTGTGTCTTTTGAGAAAAAGCATGTGCATAAAGATTTGTATTTTAATATTGCTTAAAATATTTTTAAAATTATAACTTCTTTATAATTTTAGCTTTTAAAATAATTCAGTTTCTAAAAACTTATTTTTTTGCATTGTTTCTAAAAGTATTTGATTCAAAGGTTTAAACATATATATTTTTTTCTAGTTATATTTTTAGAATTATAATAACTGGGTTAAAGTGTATGATTTGATTGACAGCTAGATTAATACAGGGTTCTTTCTGTTCTGACATCTGACTGATATGGGTTGAGTTCAGGTTTTGTCAACAACTCTGTGAACTTAGACTTTTCTAACCTTCTATTTGTTAATCTGTAAGATCTGGATAACAACAGAAGCTGTGCAATAGAATATTTGAGATTACACAAAATAATGCTAGTAAATTTTTAGAATAAGTGTACAATGTGTACTATGATCATTACTACAGTCTTTTCTTTTGCATCTGTTGATGCAAGAGTGATAAGTTTATGTGACTTTTACAGTGATGAATTTAAGTTGTTCCATCCCAAAACCTATTTAGAAGTTCTTAATAGTTACTTCCACATATACCTATAAAATATATTTTCAGAATTCTGCCATTCGATTTCAAATATTTCAACTTTCATGTATTTTCAATTTTTTAAAGATGAATTCCTCATTTTTTTATTGCACTTATGAAAGTCACATATTCAATTTCCTTTCCTCTATAAAGCTGCATTCATCAATTGTAAAGAAGTGTAGAAACTATGCTGAATATTAAAGGCAGTAGCATTCAATCATTTTCTGTTAATATTTGTGGAAGATCGAATTTAATTCTGTTGTGGAGCAGTGACTTGAAAACCTTTCCAAGTCCAGCAGCCAGAAGAAGCATAAGCTTTGTTAAACCTTTTACTGAGCCGCAAATTATTCTCAGTGTGATCAGGCTAATTAATTCTTTAAAAATATTTGTGAGTTATTAGTCACTTCATACATTTATATGACAGATTTATTTTCTTAATGTTTCCAGTTGAAAAACAATTAGGTTGCATATATAAAAATTAAAACAGCACCTTTCATAAATGCCAAGAAGGTAGCACATATCAAACAGTGACAGAGGTTCACCATGAAGCTTTTGAGTGATGGGAGTAATGTATTACTAATGATACCAATGGCACTGGGAAGAGAAATTAGCTAGGCTTAGCCAAAGCAGCTGATTAATAGGCATGAATTAATAGACATGAATAATGCCTTTGATATCCATGGGGTCTGATGGGTATCATTATGTAAATGATTGGCTTGTTATCAGCCACTAGCATTACTATTTTCCAAATTGTGGATAAAGGTCAAAAAGCACCATTTAGCTTGATTCATTTTATTAACTAAAAGGTTTCCTGTTTTTTAAAGAGGTCCCCATCTGATATTATTCTCATGAAATCTGATATAAACATAACATATGTTAAAATTAGGAGTTCCTGAAACACATGTACCTTCAGAGTTCTTGGCCTTTCTGTGTACTTGTTCCAGAAGGTCTATTTTAGTGTACAAAAGAGATGTAAGAATTATGCAATTAAACAAAATAAATCATCAATTACTATATTAATGTTTCCACTAAAGGTTTATAGCTTGAGAATATACTTTTTTTTATGATTTGAGAATTAAAAAAAATACAAATGAAATGGTACCATTCATTTATAATTCATTACTTTTTCAGAATTAAGCAACTGCTAAAGGAGCCAATTTCATTTAAAATTCTATTCCAGCATCATGTTTTGAAAGGAAACATTCTACAGTTTATTTTCAGCTAAGGTAAATAGTTTGTTGAAAACTGTAATCAATATTCTTTTATCAGTTAGGAGTAGTCTGCTTATTAAAAGGATATACATTTTTTAAAAGACCTGGTAACTTTGTTAACTAAATATAATGCCTTTGGAAAAGTTATATCTTTTATGAAGTAGTCATTGGGTTTGCAATTATTGTCAAAATAATAAAATTTCTTCTACAATAAAGAATGTATCTGGAATTTTAAATTGTTTATTAAATAATTTATAAATTTAATAAATATTTTTATAGTTTGTATTGAAGCATATTTTTAAAAATCATCTCTGTGATGGTTCTGAATCCAGTAATGGCATAGTAACATGTATCACAAATCCTCCTGAAGATTAAAACTTTAAATTCTAGGCAAAATTTCTAAAAAACTAAAAATGAAGAATCTGGAAAGTGACCAAAACCAGGCATAAACTGTAAGAGATTCAACCTTAGAAATAAATAGTATCAGTGTTTATTTGACTTTTCCTCAAAGGCAACAGTCTATACAGCAATAAATGGCTAAAACTTAAAAATAAAAAGTCTAAAGTTGTATTAGAGGATGACATCATGTTGTCAGATGAGCTACTAATTGAGAAGGAAGATTCTATAAAGGAGAAATCCCAAGGGGAAGCCCCAACTTCTGCATATATACTCTTCTCTAATCCTTACCTGAATATTGAACTATGTTTCAGCAGGTAGATTCTAAAGTACCCAGAAAAGTGCAGTCTTGGAGAGTTGGATATAACTGAATAAAGATTTAAATTGTTTCCCAAAATAGAAGAGATGTATTTTTAAAATGGAGTTCCACCAAACTTAGGGGCGAGTAGGATGCTTCAAAAATCAATACTTTTGTCCACCTGTATAGACAGATCATTAATACATATATAGTCCAAGCTTTCCAAATTCAAAATAACCACCCAGTAATTTGTCTGTCTGCTAGATGAAGACTAACATTCTTTTTGGGCAATATCAGTATGTAGATTTTCTACAATATACCAGTCACAATATTGAGTATACAATGAATTGCTAACATGTAAGGAAATAGGGCATGTAATCCACAGCCAAAAGGGAACACTTTTTAGCCGAAACCCAGATGGCACAGAATTTGAAATGAGCAGACAAGGATTTTAAAACAGCTATTTAAAATATGCCTATGTGGTGATGGGGGGAAGAACATACATAAACAATCAGAAGCAAAATAAAGATCCAGGAAGTTAGAGCAGTTATAATATACAGCATCATAAAGGAAAATGTTACTTAATGGAAATATTAGGAGATAAGAGATGGCAGAAAAAGGGTGAAGAGTAGTCATCTCGAAGAATAGGTGAGAAAATATTATTAAAAAAGTGAAAATAACTTTAATGTCTTATGACACAATAAAAGTGGCCCAACATGCAAGTAACTGGAATCCAAAAATAAAAGAAATTAGAGATATTATGAGAAAAAAATCTGAAGAAATTATGTCCATTGCATTATAGATTCATCATCATAGATCTTACAGAAAAAAAATCAACATACAAATCCATTATGTCAACAAAATATAAGCAGAATAAATACAAAAGAGCCACACCTAGTTACATCATATTCAAACTGCTGAAAGCCAAATATAGAGAGAAGATTTTATGAGCAACAATAGGAATAAGAAGACCGTAGATAAAAGAAAAAAAAAAAAAAAAACTATGTTTTACAAATCTTGAGCATATACTAGTTGGTATACACAAGAAATGATGATGCAAATATATTCATGACTGTAAGAGAAGTCTCAGTTCATTCTAAAATATTGAAATTACATCAAGCATATTCTCTGAGCACAGTAGAATTAAAATTATGAAGGGTAAAATATCAAAAAATGCCAAATATTTAAAATTAATCAGAACATTTCTCATCAGGACCTATATCTAACGATGAACATTACATCTCAAAGTGAGATTTGAAAGGAGACATAGAAGCTATATCATTCTGCTCCTCACCTCTCAAATAATGTGTCTTTTTCACATTTCAAAATAAAATAATTGCTTCTCAATAGTCTTCCAAAGTCTTAACTCATTCCAGCATTAACACAAAGGTCCAAAGTCTCATCTCAGACAAGGCAAGTTCTTGCACCTATGAGCCTGTAAAATAAAAATCAAATTATTTACTTCCAATATGAAATGGTGGAGTTAGGCATTGGGTAAACATTCTTATACTAAAAGATAGAAATTGGACAAAAACAGAGGTTACAATTCCCATGCAGGTGTGAAATCCAGCAGAGCAATTATTAAATCTTAAAACTCAATCTATCCAGCTATCTTTGAGTTTCACAACCTCCCAGGCTTCTGGAGAATAATGGATCTCATCAATGCTGAGTTAGGTGAGACACAAGCCATTTCCTTGGGCAATCCCCTGAAAAGCAATATGGTTACATGCATACTCTACCCTTTTCTTTACCTGGCAAATGAGAGATTGCCAAACTGTATTGGTCTCTGTGCACTGTATTTCAGGTCCTCTGGAATAGCAGTAAGGGGCTTAGCTCTTTTTTGTTCTCAGAGGCCCTCAGGAATCTAGAATATGCCAAATCCACTTAGGGCTTTAAGGCAGGTGAAACAGAAACCAGTTTCTTGGTCATCTCCCCGAAACAGAAACAGTCTAATTCTTTTCCTTTCCAGGGAGAATCTGGGAGTTGGGGGTTTTCTCCTGCTCATTTCATACTGAACAAAAGGTAGTGCATTGGGTGAGTTCATACTTGCTAGTCCAAATTTTCGCCTTTGTTTTCATTGCAGTCTAATGTGGTGCCCTTTTCTGTCAGTGCTTAATTCAGGCAAGATGGGAACAAGTTTCCCAGGCAGACTCTCAAAAACTTTGCATGTTAGATATACATTTCAGGCTTTTCTATCCTTCCTTAGGGAGAAACTTAGAACTGGGAGTTTTTTCACCAATCACATGTAGCTGAACCAGAAGGAGTGAGTATGGTGAGTGAGAGCCATGAATTTTTCTATCAGTTTTTGTGCAGCTTGTTTTTTGGTTCAGGAACTTTTTAACGGTTTTCTGGATTTTTTACACAGGAAATTTTTGTGTGGGGAAGAAGGATCTGGAGCTTCCTATTCTGTCATTTTGCTGAAAATAATTTTGCCATTTTAGAAATTAATTATATAAGTTTTAGATTATTTTCATATGATTGTGACTAAACTATTGTATGATTTCTTTTTCCTTTGCAACATTTATTTATCTGCAATTTGAAACTAAGTAACAACTGACCCTCTCAGCTTCTAAGCAGATAAATTAATTCTTTTTTTGACGTTAGGTATGAACATCAGAGAAATGGAGGCCAAAGCTTAATTAAGTTTCCATATATTCACAGACTAGATGGAGTTTTATTTAGTTATCTAATAATGAAAGAATAATTCATGTGTGAACTGATTTCCCCGTGCTCTCACTGCTCATGTTCACAAGTTCCAAGGGCTAATTTTAAGATGCAATAAAAATACAAATGAAAGTAATAAAAATAAGAAGTCCTTCAAAATTATGAAACTATAGTTATCTCTCTTTTTTTGTTATTATAGTTTAAATGTTGGGGTACATATGCAGATCTTGCAAGATTGTTATATAGATATACATATGCCATGGTGGTTTGCTGCCTCCATCCCCCCGTTACCTACTTTAGGTATTTCTCCCAATGTTATTTCTCTGCAATCTCCCCTCCCTCCACTCTCCCTCCCCTAGCTCCCCACCCCGCAACAGACCCCAGTGTGTGATATTCCCCTCCCTGTGTCCCTGTGTTCTCATTGTTCAATACCCACTTATGAATAAGAACATGCAGTGTTTGGTTTTCTGTTCTTGTGTCAGTTGCTGATAATCATGGTTTCCAGATTCATTCATGTCCCTGTAAAGGACATGAACCTCATCCTTTCTTATGGCTGCATAGTATTCCATGGTGTAGATGTGCCACATTTTCTTTGTCCAGTCTATCATTGATGGGCATTTGGGTTGGTTCCAGGTCTTTGCTATCATAAACAGTGTTGCAACGAACATACGTGTGCATGTGTCTTTATAATAGAACAATTTATAATCCTTTGGGTATATACCCAGTAATTCAGATTGCTGGGTTGAATGGAAATTCTATTTCTAGATCCTTGGGGAATCGCCACACTGTCTTCCATAATGGTTGAACTGAATTATACTCCCACCAACAGTGTATAAGTCTTCCTTTTTCCCCACATCCTGTCCAGCATTTGTTGTCTCTTTTTTAATGATCACCATTCTAACTGGCATGAGATGGTATCTCAATGTTGTTTTGATTTGTTTTCCTCTAATGACCAGTGATGATGTGCACTTTTTCATATGTTTGTTGGCCTCATACATGTCTTCTTTAGAAAAGTGTCTGTTCATATCCTTTGCCCACTTTTGAATGAGTTTGTTTGTTTTGTTTTTTCCTGTAAATCTGCTTTAGTTCTATGTAGATTCTGGATATTAGCCCTTAGTCAGATGGGTAGACTGCAAAAATTTTTCCCATTCTGTTGGTTGCTGGCTTTCACTGCTGTTGCTTTTGGTGTTTTAGTCATGAAGTCCTTGCCTATGCCTATGTCCTGAGTGGTGTTGCCTAGGTTTTCTTCTAGGGTTTTTATAGTGTTAGGTCTTATGTTTACATCTTTAATCCATCTGGAGTTAATTTTTATGTAAGATGTAAGGAAGGGGTCCAGTTTCAGCCTCCTGCATATGGCTAGCCAGTTTTCCCAACATTATTTATTAAACAGGGAATCCTTTCCCCATTGCCTGTTTGTCAAAGATCAAATGGTTGTAGATGTGTGGTGTTGCTTCCAAGGCCTCTGTTGTGTTCCATTGGTCTATATTTCTGTTTTGGTACCAGTACCATGCTGTTGTGATTCCTGTAGACTTGTAGTATAGTTTCAAGTCAGGTACCGTGATACCTCTAGCTTTTCTCTTTTTGCTTAGAATTTTCATGGCTATGTGCGCTCTATTTTGGTTCCATATGAAGTTTAAAGTGTTTTTTTCTAGTTCTGTGAAGGTCAATGGTAGCTTGATGGGAATAGTATTAAATGTATAAATTACTTTGGGCAATATGGCCATTTTCACAATATTGATTCTTCCTAACCATGAGCATGGAATGTTTTTCCATCTGTTTGTGTCCTCTCTTATTTCCTTGAGTAGTGGTTTGTAGTTCTCCTTAAAGAGGTCCTTCACATCCTTGGTTAGTTGTGTTCCTAGGTATCTTATTTTCTTTGTGGCAATTGTGAATGGGAGTTCACTCATGATTTGGCTCTCTGTCTTTTATTGGCGTATAGGAATGCTTGCGATTTTCCACATTGATTTTGTGTCCTGAGACTTTGCTGAAGCTGCTTATCTTCTTAAGGAGACTTTTGGCTGAGACCATGGGGTCTTCTAAATATACAATCATATCATCTGCAAATAGAGACAGTTTGACTTTCTTTTTTCCTGATTGAATACGCTTTATTTTTTTTTTCTTGCCTAATTGCTCTAAAACTTCCAATAGTATGTTGAATAGGAATGGTGAGAGAAGTCACCATTGTCTAGTGCCAGTTTTCAAAGGAAATGCTTCAAGTTTTTGCCCATTCAGTATAATATTGGCTGTGGATTTGTTGTAAATAGCTTTTATTATTTTGAGGTACTTTCCAGCAATACCTAGTTTATTGAGAGTTTTTAGCCTAAATGGCTGTTGAATTTTTTTGAAGGCCTTTTCTGCATCTGTTGAGATGATCATGTGGTTTTTGTCTTTGGTTCTGTTTATGTGACAGATTACGTTTATAGATTTGTATAGGTTGAAATATCCTTGCATCCCTGGGATGAAGCCTACTTGATTGTAGTGGATGAGCTTTTTGATGTACGGTTGCATTTGGTTTGACAATATTTTATAGAAGATTTTTGCATCAATGTTCATCATTGATATCGACCTGAAATATTCTTTTTTAGTTGTGTCTCTGCCTGGTTTTGGTATCAGGATGATGTTGGTCTCATAAAATGAGTTTGGGAGAATTTCCTCTTTTTTTTTTTATTTTTTGGAATAGTTTCAGAAGAATTGGCACCAGCTCCTCTTTGTACATCTGGTGGAATTCGGCTGTTAACTGGTCTGGACCTGGACTTTTTTTGGTTGGTAGGCTATTAATTGCTGCCTCAACTTCAGGCCTTATTATTGCTCTATTCAGGGTTTCAACTTCTTCCTGGTTTATTCTTGGGGGGCTGTAAGTGTCCAGGAATTTGTCCATCTCTTCTAGATTTACTAGTTTATGTGCATAGAGTTGTTTGTAGTAATCTCTAGTTGTAGTTTGTATTTCTGTGGAATCAGTACTGATATTCCCTTTATCATTTTTATTGCATCTATTCTCTCTTTCCTTTTTATAATTTGGCTAGCAGTCTATCTATGTTGTTGATGTTTTCATAAAACCACCTCCTGGATTTATTGATTTTTTGAAGTGTATGTTGTATCTCTATCTCCTTCAGTTCTGTCCTGATCATAGTTATTTCTTGTCTTCTGCTAGCTTTTGAATGTGTTTGATCTTACTCCTCTAGTTTTTTAAATTGTGACAATATAGTGTCAATTTTAGATCTCTCCTTCTCATGTGGGCATTTATTGTTATAAATTTCCCTCTGGACACTGCTTTAAATGTGTTCCAGAGATTCTGGTATGTTGTATCTTTGTTCATTGGTTTCAAAGAACATCTTTATTTCTGCCTTCATTTCATTATTTATCCAGTAGTCATTCAGGAGTAGGTTGTTCAGTTTCTATGCAGTTGTGTGGTTTTGAGTGAGTTTCTTAATGCTGGGTTCTAATTTGATGGCATTGTGGTATGAGAGACTGGTTGTTATGATTTCCATTCTTTTGCATTTTCTGTGGATTGATTTACTTCAAATTATGTGGTCAGTTTTAGAGTAAGTGTGATGTGGTGCTGAGAAGAATGTATACTCTGTAGATTTGGGGTAGCGAGTTCTATAGATGTCTGTTTGGTATGCTTGGTCCAGATCTACATTCAAGTCCTGGGTATCCTTTTAATTTTCTGTCTTTTTGATCTCTCTAATAATGACAGTGGAGTGTTAAAGTGTCTCTCTATTATTGTGTGGGTGTCTAAGTCTCTTTGTAGGTCATTCAGAACTTGCTTTATGTATCTGGTTGCTCCTGTGTTGGTGCATAGATATTTAGGAGAGTTAGTACTTCTTGTTGTGCTGATCTTTTTACCATTATGTAATGCATTTCTTTGTCTCTTTTGATCTTTGTTAGTTTAAAGTCCCTTTTCTCAGAGACTAGGATTGCAACCCCTGCTTTTTTTTTTCTCTCTCTCTCCATTTGTCTGGTAAATATTCCTCCATTCCTTTATTTTGAGTCTATGTGTGTCTTTGCATGTGAGTTGGGTTTCCTGAATATCACACGCCAATGGGTCTTGATGTTTTATCCAGTTTGCCAGTGTGTGTCTTTTGATTGGGGCATTTAGCCTGTTTACATTTAATGTTAATATTGTTATGTGTGATTTTGATCCTGCCAATTTGATACTAGCTGATTGTTTTGCCCATTAGTTGATGCAGTTACTTCATTGTGTCAATGGTCTTTACCATTTGGTATGTTTTTACAGTGGCTGGTACTGGTTATTCCTTATCGTATTTAGTGCATCCTTCAGGAGCTCTTGTAGGGCAGGGCTTGTGGTGATGAAATCTGTCAGCAATTGCTTGTTTGTAAGGGATTTTATTTCTCTTTCACTTATGAAGCTTAGTTTGGTCAGATATGAAATCCTGGGTTGAAAGTTCTTTTCTTTAAGGAGCTTGAATATTGGCCCCCATTGTCTTCTGGCTTATAGGGTTTCTGCCAAGAGATCCACTGTGAGTCTGATGGGCTTCCCTTTGTAGGTAATCTGACCTTTGTCTCTGGCTGCCCTTAGGATTTTTTCCTTCATTTGAACCTGATGAATTTGAAGATTATGTGCCTTGGTGTTCCTCTTCTTGAGGAATATCTTTGTGGTGTTCTCTGTATTTTCTGGATTTGAATGTTGGCCTGCCTTGATAGGTTGGGAAAGTTCTCCTGGATAATATCCTGAAGAGTGTTTTCTGGCTTGGATTTATTCTCCCTGTCACATTTCAGTACACCGATCAAGTGTAGATTAGGTTTTTACACTTGCGTATGTTTCATGAAGTTCTCCTTTTGTGCTTTTCAGTTCCATCAAGTTGTTCATGTTCTTCTCTAAGCTGGTTATTCTAGTTAGCATTTCATCTACCCTTTTTACAAGGTTCTTAGTATCTTTGCATTGAGTTAAAACATGTTCCTTTAGCTCAGAGAAGTTTGTCATTACCTACCCTCTGAAGCTTGCTTCTGTCAATTTGTTAAACTCATTCTCCATCCAGTTTTGTTCCCTTGCTGGCGAGGAGTTGTGATCCTTTGAAGGAGAAGAGGCGTTCTGGTTTTTGGTGATTTCAGCCTCTTTTTGCTCTGGTTTCTTCCCATCTTTGTGGTTGTGTCTCCTTTTGGTCTTTGAAGTTGGTGACTTTCAGATGGGTCTCTGGGTGGACCCCCTTTCTTTTGATGTTGAAGCTATTTATTTCTGTTTTATAATTTTCCTTCTAACAGTCAGGTCTCTCTGCTGCAGGACTGCTAGAGGTCCACTCCAGACACTGCTTGCCTGGGAATCACCTGCAGGGGTTGCAGAACAGCAAGGATTGCTGCCTGTTCTTTCCTCTGGTAGCTTCCTCCCAGAAGGGTACCTGTTGGATGTCAGCCAGAGCTCTTCTGTATAAGGTGTCTTTTTGGACATATGGGGGTCATAGAGCCACTTGAGGAAGCAGTCTCTCTCTCATCAGAGCTCAAGTTCTGTGCTGGGAACTCTGTTGCTCCCTTTAGGTCTGCTGGACAGGGACATTTAAGTCTCCTGCAGCATGACTCACAAGCGCCCCTTTTCCCAGGTGCTCTGTTCCAGGAAGGTGGGGTTTTATTTATAAGTTCCTGACATGCTACTGCCTTATTTCAGAGATGCCCTGCCCAGCAAGGAGGGAGTCTAGTCACAGTCTGCTTGTAGAGGCGCTGCTAAGCTGCTGCAGGCTCCGTGTAAACTTTCTTGCACTATTGTTTACACTGGTAAAGATAGAACTGCCAAGGCAATGGGGGACACCCTTCCCCTCGCTGAGCTCGACCATCCTTGGTTGAGCTCACGCTGCTGTGCTGGCTGCAAAACTCTCAAGCCAGAGGGTTTCAGTTTGCTGGTCTTTGTGAGGGTGGGAGCCACTAAGCTAGATCACTTGGCTCCCTACCTTCAGCTCCCCTTACTTCAGAAGAGTGGGAGGCTCTGTCTTGCTGGTGTTCCAGGCACCAGCCAGAACAGACTCCTAGATTTGTGCCAAAAACCTGTGGCACTAGCTGAAATGGTGGCTCAGATCTGTGCTGGAAACTTGCAGCTTTTATCCACCTGGTGGAAATCTCTTGGTCTCTGGGCTCTAAAGACCATAGAAGTGTAGGATCTGAACTGGAGTGCTGGGGTGGCTGGAAAACTTCCTGATGTCCTCCGTTGTGTGTGTCTGGGGGAGGGAGGGTTCCTCTCACTAGTTGCACTTCCCTGGTAAGGCAGCACCCTACCCTTCCTCAATTTGTCCTCCTTGGGCTACACCCACTGTCCAACCAGATCCATTGAAATAAACCTGGTACCTCAGTTGGAAATGAGAAGATCGTTCGCCTTCTGTGTCTCTCTCACTGGGAACTGCTCTCAGGAGCTGTTTGGCCATCTTGATCGACTCCCAGTTATCTCTCTTTATCTGTGGTTTATTCATCATGAATTTCACCAACCCTGAATCTAAAGCATTTGAAAAAATATAATTAATATGAATTTTAAAAAACAATATCATATGACATCTATTTATATAACATTTACATTATATTAGATATTGATATTACAGGCAATCTAGATATGATTTATAAACACAGGAGACAATTTACTTGTTCATATGCAAGTAATACATCATTTTATATCAGAGACTTGAGCCTCCATAGATTTTGGATATGCATTGGTGAGTGGTGGGGTAGGGAGGATCGTGAAATCTCCCACCGATATTGAGCAATGACTCTACAGTGCACATTTGCAATATGAAAGCAGCAGATACTTTATGAATGTATGAATAATACCAGATTAACAGAACCAAATTACCTGTTCTCCATATCACTTAAATTTCTTAATCTCATTTTTGATGATAATTTCTTATTAAAGTTTTTTGACTGAGTTTCTTATTTTACCTCAGCCTTCACACAAGACCTAGAATAAATTTACCATTACTAGTTTGAAATTCTTGTAATTAATATATAATGCTGGAAATGGATTCATATTAATAAGAAAGCTGAACTTCATCTGAAATTTATATTCATGTTTTATGATACAAAGAACAAAATGACAATTTTGTGCCTCATCACTTCAAAGTAAATGGCTTATTGTTTCCCACAAGAAATTAAGACCCTTCTTATCATTTTATGTTCTCAAGAGGTAGGTTTGAAGTTGGTGGAGTTTTGCTATTCCAAGCAGTATATTGTAGTTTATAATTCTGCTGCCTTCCGAGGTATTTATGGACTATCTCCTACTTGATATTTAAGGAACTGATTTTCAGCTAATGGTTCTTGGATTAGCTGAGGCAGATATTGAACTACTTAAAATGGACAGTTAGCAAACATGGCAAACTCTTAGAGTCTCAACTCTCACTCTGGGAAAATCACAGGTAATATGTATTACCAGAGAGGCACCTGAAGGTCTCTGATAGCTCTATGCCCTTTCAAGCTAATGCATAAATAAATGACACTTGTAATCATTCTACTGATTTAATAAATCCAGTTTATATATTTTGGAAAATAATGATTGAAGCTCCTTTTAATAAAATAATGTCCTGATTGCACCTGATAATTTATTCGCTACTTAAGATATAGTAAACTACTTTTAAACAGTATAGAATATATCTATGTTTATGATTATCAAGTGCACTGAATTGACATTCAGTTTGTCACCTAGAGAATTCATTGACAAGCTGTTATATGTATTCAATATCATCACTTTGTTTTCTTGGAGTAAGCAAAAAGAAGAAATGAGAAAATCATCATTAATGTTTAAATATCCCATAAATAATTTGTTACACCTTAAGGTAAATAGAAGTGGATAAGAAGCTCAGTCAATG
This sequence comes from Cebus imitator, assembly GCF_001604975.1. Classification (NCBI taxonomy): domain Eukaryota; kingdom Metazoa; phylum Chordata; class Mammalia; order Primates; family Cebidae; genus Cebus; species Cebus imitator. The sequence continues at coordinate 1,006,564 of NW_016107817.1, read as the reverse complement.
GCATTTTCTACAGCTTTGTCTCTCTTCTTCTTTAAGCAAACTTGTGCCAAATTTAGTGAATTTTACAAAGAAGCATTTCATTGTTCTATTTCCCTGTTTACTCAGACTTTGGAGGGTCTATACTAAGTAATAGAGCGTTTGATATTGGTAGATTCCAGTCACCTAGTTCAGGTGAGCCTCAGCCTACTCATGGCTTTCAGTCATCTCTTTGTCTCAAGAACTGGATAGTTAGCTAATTGCTAACTTCTTTCTTCTGGTGCCACCTTATTAATAAGCAAAATTTAGTTATTATCACCATATTTTCTCTATGAGCCATAGATTTTAATATGTTCTAAACTATGTGGTAAAAGGTAAAAAATGAATGGAGGCAACAAAATGTTTAACAATTAACATACTGTCTAAACCGTGGCTAAGGTTGCTCTATCTCTATGGAACATTAGGAATCAGTTTCAGAAGTCTACACATTTCAATCATGATATATTCCAAATGCCATCCTTTTAAATGATTGTTCTTTTTAAGCACATTTGTTTTTATAGATTATGCAACACAAATTATTTTTCCAAGAAGTCTATGTGTCATCAAAAATTTTAAATGATTATATGCTTTGAGATGTGCAATGTAATTTAAAATATTTTAGCATAGGCAGTGTGGTATTGTGCACTCATTCATTAGTTGAAATTTCACTTTAGGATTCTTCAGTTTCCCTAATCATAAATTTATATCTAAGAGGTCCTTTGTCAGCATTATAATTAGAAAGTCTAATCTGTAAGTGGTTTCCAGAAGTGCTTCATTTATCTTTATATCTGTTCAAGTTTAGCTTTTTTTTTATTGGAACAATGGATATTAGATATTGTGTGTGTGTGTGTGTGTGTGTGTGTGTGTGTGTGTGTGTGTGTGTGTGTTTATAACATATAAATGATGTGGATTTTCTAACATATCATTGAGTCAGTCTTTCCCCTTGCAAGAATGGCATTTAAAACTCTTGAAAAATTATGTAGCTTGTACTTTTAGGGACAACACAAGGAGCTTGTTTTTCAAAGGTCTTTGGTTATCTTGAAGGATTATAGTTATGGTTGAATGAAGCTGATAAGGTTAACTCAACCTGCCTCTAGAATATGGATTTGTTTACTGAAATAAATTTTTTCTAGAAAAATGTTATCTGAGCAGTTAAACTGTAGGCAGCTAAAACTTTATTCAGATGACGAAACAGTAAGAATTTTTTATGCTTGTTTTATTACCTAAGTTTAGATATAAATTAGAATTTAATCTGATGACATGCTTTTTCTTACCTGGTTGCTAGATCTTTGGTTAGTAACTGATTCTTACCAAAAATCAGAAAGCGTATACTGTTATTTGCCAAAAATGATCTATTAGTTGTACATGAAATAATATAGTTACTTTGCAGTGATATGAGACTCTTGTATGTAATGCTCAAAATATTAGATTGAGCATTTTTGTGTTATATCTTTCTATTGTGTGTACTTGCTCCACAGACTCTTAGCCAAATTTTTTAGGCTGAAATTTTTTCTAATATTTATTATATAATCAATGATATTTTCTTTCTCATGGGAAACAGAAAAACCTGATATATAAAAACTTTCTTTGAAGAAAGTCACCAAGTTATTTTCTCCTTTTCCAGCAAGATAAAATTTATATTATTGCAAGGAATAATACAAAATGTAAAATGCATAATGTTTCTATGAGAAATCTGCCAATAAATTGTGCCATTTCACTGTATAATTTAGTCCATTCGGGTTCTGGAGATAGGAAGGACAATATCAAAAGCATAGGTAAAATCCATGTTTGGTGATTATCCATTCCTTATAGATGATGCCTTTTCTGGAATGCTTACATGGGAGGAAAAACAAGGCAGCTCTCTGAAGGTCTTTTATGAAGTCAGTAATCCCATTCATGAGGGCTTTGCCTTCATAACCTATTCACTCCCAAAGTCCCCACCTTCCAACACCATCATCTTAAGAGTTAGGTTTTTGACACATGAATTTTGAGGGAGCACAAACATTCAGACTATGGAAATTATATTGCTATTATAAATGATCCAGCTATTATACCGTCAACTGATGAATGCTGAGGTTCACAAATTTGGAAAGAAAGATTTTTTTTCTTATAAAGGCTGGTAGCCTGCAAGGTGCTCATGCTGAATAGACTGGAAAGCATAGCCTCTAGTCAGAAGCTGGAAACAGATAGATAAGGGAGGAGCAAAGGGAACAGGAATTTATGCTGAGCAGGATGTCCAAATACACATATTCAATAAGCTACAGGATGAGTCATGGATATTTATGAAAGGAGAAACATGTACATGGACAGTGGCACTTCAGGCATCTTTATGGGTCTCATGTTAAAAAAAAATGACAGTGTTAGCCTGATAGTGAAGTTTTCTACATTCTACATTAAAATGTGAAGCAAAGAACATGAAAACCCTTATTGTGCATTCTCTTTAGACTGGCCAGAAACATCCCATGATTAATGGTCTCCTATCAAGCAAAAGTGAAGGGGCAGCATAAGGTAGTTTGTTGATATCCCTGGTAGTCTTTTGAAAAGGCTGGTTTCTGTTTAGCCCTTAGGGAAGAAAGGCCAATTGTCATTAGCAAGGGAGACAGTATAGGAAAGTATGTCTGACACCCATCCATTCATGGCCAAGAATTCAGTTTTCAAGACTGCTCCAGCATCCCCATGGCCAAGAGATGGTTTGTTTAGAATTTTTTATCTTTAGTTTACCTATCTCAAAGGATAAAATAACTTTGTGAAGTTATAGGTAGAATAGATTTCAAACTAGACAATTTATCAGAAGAGTGGTAACAAAGGACTAAAACATGCTGCTTTCAATTTCAAGCAGACCTCAGTCATTTCCCCATGTTCCTAAAAAGCATGAATAATTTAAGATGGTGAGGAATTAAAATAAAATTCTGAGCCCTTAGGCGACTGAAGAGAGCCCCTTTGGGCCATGGGGACCACAGGGAACCCTTGGAATCTGAGTTCAATGGCCATGATGAAATCTTGTACAAGCCTCATCATATCTCATCGCTGACTAACCCTATTAGGTTTTCATCCCTAAGGGGCCAAATATAAACTAAACCTTTACAAAGACTCCACAATGATAAAATTGATTACTCTCTTATTGTCCAAGATACAGAACACAGACAAGACATAATTAATCATTCTTTCACCCTTTCCTGAGATGTTTTCTTCCTCTATTTTCTTTTTCTTCAAATATTCACCTTACTCTTTGTAAAATGTAGATTGAATGGGTATTAACAGCAGTCTCACAAGTTAACAAGTGTGTAATCATGTATCGCACTTCTTCCCCATTTTAAAGGAAAATGTATAAGTACTAAACCTGGCACCTCCATGGGGAGAAAAATACTTACCTGCCACAAATGTGTCTGCAACTTGCATTTTTTTGAGGAGCACCCTCAAACTGTCTCAGTAAACATTGATGATTTGAGACTCAAGCCTCAATCATTCATTTTGGTTGTGAATGACAATACAGGTAATAGTTGAATGTTGGTAATATTTTTTATAAGTAAAAAATGGATGTTATTAAGTGACTAGTAAAATTATCTTAATATTTAAAAAAATCTGTTTTCTTCCATGTTTAAAGAAACAAAAATAAGCCACTTTGAAAGGATCAATTAAGTATTTTTAATCTCACGCTATAATAATGTTCCAGTATAAAAACTGAGAATTCATATGGGGGTTAATTTAGTGCACTTTGTATTTTAAAAGTTTCTAATGGAAAAATTATTTACTTTGTTGCAAACATTGATGGAAGAGGAAGCCCAGGATGGCTTTACAGAAATTGGCTGTGTATGTAGGTAAAATCCTAAAATAAAGACAACGGATATATTCATATATCATGGAGCAATTTAAGGTATTGTATTTTAAAGTAAGCATTATAATAAAAATGTAATACAGTTTAAGTAGCAATAGTTTCTGTTACTGTGGAGCCTGGTAGCCAATGTGCAAAATATTCACTTTGTCAGTAGGCTGAAGTCATCCCACATGATATGCAGTTTATTATTCTTTCTCTCAGAAGGAATTCCATTATCAAGGCAAGGCCAACTTCTTCGCATACTGGTATTCTGTAAAATCAATATTCTATACTGATTTCAGATCCATCTACTTCATGGAAATAATTCATATTTCACTTACTGATTAATAACAGATTAACAAAATTTATAAATCCTTAGAATAACTACGCTAGAGAAAAAGAGGGCAGATAGATGAAGAGAGAGATGAAAAGAGAGAGAACAAATTATCAGAAGCATAAAGAGGGAAACATAAAACTACTAAAGCGATAAGACACTAAAATGACAATATCGTACCGATATCACTGACATCTTGAATTAAATAAGAAAATGCTTTGGCAAAACAGCCTACAGAAATTGACAAAAGAAGAAAGGAGATCTGAATAGCCTTCTATCTGCTTAGGAAATTGAAAAGAAAACCTTCTCTTATAAAAACAGATATACAGTAATTGGTTTCACCAGAAGAAATAATAATCTGACACAGAATTTTTCAGGAAATATATGGTGATGAAAAAGTTTTTAACTCATTTTATGATGCCTGAATAACTCCAATATCAAAACTTATAAGGACATTACAAGAAGAAAATTTATCAAAAGCAATATCACTCATAAGCACAAGCAAAAATTTCCTTTAAGAAAGCACAGCAGATGCTGAAATAAAGAGTAATAAATAATGATAAAGTTAATTTACCTAAGGGATGTTAAGATTTAACATTCACAAATCAAACCTTGTATTTCACACTAATAGATGAAAGAAGTAAAGCAATATGATAGTCACACTAGAATCATTAAAAAGATTTGACAAAATCCAAAGCCTCTTCACAGTGAAAGTTTCAGCAAACGAAATGAAAGTGTGATAATGACATATAAAGTGCAATATTTTTAATGGTTTCTATTTAAGACCAGAATAAAAAGTACCTGTTCTCATCATTTTTATTCAACGTTGTTATGAACTGAATTACATTCCCCCCTCCAAATTTATATGTTGAATCCCTATTTCCCAATGCAGCTATAGTTAGAAGTGAATGTTAAATGAGGTCATAAGAATGGGGCCCTAAGGCAGTATGACTACTGTCCTCGTCAGAAAAGAGACACAAGATACACATGCACCCAGAAAAAAGATCTTGTGAGGACAGAGTAAAACTACAAATACCTGTAAGCCAAAGAATGAGAGTCCTCGGGAGAAATCAAACCTGCTGGCAACTTATCTTGGAATGCCAGCCCCTAGAATGTAACAAAATCAGTTTATGTTGTCTAAGCAACCTGGTTAACCATTTTTTGTTATGGCAGTCCTAGCAGTCTAATATAATACATATATTATATGAAAGATTTTAGCCAGTGAAATAAAGCAGTAAATTAGTACAACCATTGTGGAAGACAGTGTGGCGATTCCTCAAGGATGTAGAAATAGAAATTCCATTTGATCCAGCAATCCCATTACTGGCTATATACCCAAAGGATTGTAAATCTTTCTATTATAAAGACATATGCACACATATGTTTATTGCAGCACTATTTACAATAGCAAAGACCTGGAACCAACCTAAATGCCCATCAATGATAGACTGGACAAGGAAAATGTGGCACATATACACCATGGAATACTATGCAGCCATAAAAAATGATGAGTTTGTGTCCTTTGTAGGGACAAGAATGAATCTGAAAAGCATCATTCTCAGCAAACTGACACAAGAACGGTAAATCAAACATCACATGTTCTCACTCATAGGCGGGTGTTGAACAATGAGAACACATGGACCCAGGGAGGGAAGCATCACGCACTGGGGTCTGTTGAGGGGGGGAATAGAGCAGGGATAGTGGGGGGTAGGGAGGTTGGGGAGGTATAACATGAGGAGACATGCCAGATATAGTGACGGGGTGTTGGAGGTAGCAAACCACATTGCTGTGTATGTACCTAAGCAACAATTGTGCATGATCTGCTCATGTACCCCAGAACCTAAAATATATATATATATATATATATATATATATATATATATGTGTGTGTGTGTGTGTGTGTGTGTGTGTGTGTAACAAACATTTTGGAATAGGAGACATAACAGTTTTACTTGCAGGACATACAATTCAGTACTTAGAAAATCTTAGGATATTTTTAAAATATATAGCAAATAGTAAATTTTTATAAATCTTGAGATTCAATATTAAATTTTCAAAAAGGTTGTATTTTTCAGTGCAAGCCAAAAACAATTGCAAAATTAAGTACATATAAATAGAAGATGAATCAAAAGGAACAGGATTAAATTTAACAAAATATCTATAAAACTACACTGAAAACCACAAAACAGTGTGGAAATGAGTAATACTAATGTAAATAAATAAGCACTCTGTTCATGGATAGAAAATCTAAAAATTAAGTTGTTACTTCTACCCTAAATCAAAAATCCAATAATTGTAGAAATTGGATAGGCTGATCCTAAAATTTATTTGGGAATACAAATACCATAAATAAGCCACACCAGGTTTAAAAGAATAGAATAAATTATACAAGGTTTATACATTTTCTGTTAAAAAAATGCCACAAAGCTACTGGAATCAAGATATTAGAGATATAAACAGAAAACTAGATCCATGGAATAGAACACAAAGTCCAGGAACAAGAAAAATATGTGCAGTCAGATGATTTTTGACGAAGACTTTAAAGCAATTCAGTAAAGAACAGATTTTTAACTGGTGATAATAGGCAACTGCACACACACACACACACACACACACACACGTAGGGAAATGATCATTGTCTCCAGCTCATAGTATAAACAAACCTTAATTTGAGCTACATAATACACTTAAATGTAACAGTTAAAAAATATTTTTTCTAGAAGAAATCATAAGAGAATTTGTTTGTGGTCTTGGGTTAGACAGATAATTTTTAGAGACAAAAATGTTGAGAAATTGAAAGAAATTATTTAAAACACCCAAATTCTGTCCTTCATAAAAATTAGTTAAGAAAATTAAAGCCCAAATGACAAACTGGGAAAAAATATCCACAATGCATTTAACTGAAATTACATTTTTTGTATCGGATATATATTTAAATAAAAATATTAATAAAATAAAAACATCCTAAATTTAAAAGGTAATATATTTTAACAGAGACTAAAGGAACTTTACATTATTGAAAAAGTATATAATGCTCATACACTGCCATAATAACTACAATTTAAAATTCTGAAAACACTAAGCATTGACGCAATTGTGGAGGAGCAATCATTATTTAAAGACACATATGATATAATCATTTTGAAAATTTGCAGTTTCTTATAAAGTTAAGCATGCACCTAAACTAAGACCCAGCAATTTATTGTTCAGTATTAATTAAATGAAGAGAAATGAAAATATATCTATGAAATGACTTTTAAAATAGTGTTTAGAATATATTTATTCATGGTATCTACAACTGGAACAACATTAAAGTACACCACAGAAGAACAGATAAACAATTTTTATAAATTCACTTTCTGGAATTTTTTTCAGCAACGATAAAGAATAAACAAATGCTATACAATTTGGCTACATCATAAAAATGTAATGTTGAGCAAAACATTCAGAAATGAAATATAACTTTCTATATGTTTTCATTTACATGGGTTTCAAGAATAGGCAAAACTAATCTGTGGTGTTAACAATATCAGCACAGTGGTTATCTATTGGTTATAGAAGATGACTTCAAAAGAGAGATTTAGGTTTCTTTGTTCATGGAGATAGTCTATAGATTGATAAAGGAGCTAGTTACAATGAGGTATTTGTCAAAATTATCTACTTGAGTATTTAAGATCTATGAATTTCACTAACAAATTTATATCAATTAAAGTTTAATAACAAAAAAGACTTTGGATTTTATCTATGTGCTTGAAAATTTGTCCTCTAGATATCTAGAGTCTAGAAGAGTTTACTGATTCTTATGTTTCATGCAACTTCCAAGGACACTCCAGCCAAATATTGACTAGTTTACTAGGCCTGCCATAACAAAATACTATATATTGGGAGGCTTAAACAACAGAAATATATTTTCTCACAGTTCTTGAGGCTGAAAGCCTAAGATCAGGTATCGGCAGGTTTGGTTTCTCCTAGTCTCCCCTCCATGGCCACCTCATTGCATCCTCACAGAGACTGTTCTTTGTGTATACATCACTGGGATCTCCTTTACATGTCTTATAAGTACACCAGTTATATGATATTAGGTATAAATAAAGTCATACCACCCTTATGATTTTTTTGTTGAAAAAAATCTTTGGTCAGATTTAATTCAGAAACCACACAATTCATCCATTTAAAATAAACAATTAAATGGCTTTTCATTTGTTGACAGATTTGTGCAACCATCACCACAGTCACTTTTAGAATATTTTCATCGTCTCAAAAAATACCCTGTATCCTCACACCATCACCCCCTACATCCTACTACCTTCAGCCTATTCCTCAGCAACCACTAACATACTTTACATCGCTATAGATTTGCCTATTCAGGACGCTTCTTATAAGTAGAATTATATAATATGTGGCCTTTTGTGACGGGCTTCATTCACTTGGCACAATGTGTTCAAGGTTGTAGCATATGTCAGTACCTTGATTCCTTTTAATGACTGCATAGTATTCTGCCATATGGCTATGTCATATTTTGTTTCTGCATTCATCATTCATTGATATTATGGTTATTTTAACCTTTTGGTTCTTGTGAATAATGCTACAAAGATTTAATGATGAATACTGTAAAAGCAATTTTAACCAAAACAAAAATTGATAAGTGATACATAACTAAAGAACTTCTGCAAAGAAAAGGTAACTATCGCTAGAGTAAACAATCTACAGAATGGGAGAAAATACTTGCAAACTACATATCTAACAAATGTCTAAAATCCAAAAAACCAGCCCCACTAAAAATGAAAAGATATGAATAGACACATCTCAAAGGAAGACATACGCAGGGTCAACATGCATATGAAAAAAATAACATCACTAATCATTAACAAAGTGTAAATCAAAACCACAATGAGATACCATCTCAAACCAGTCAGATAAAAATCAAAAAATAACAGACACTCTTAAAAATCAAAAATAACAGATACTGACAATGTTGTGAAGAAAGGGGGAACAGTTATACTCTGCTGGTGGGAATGTAAATTAGTTCAGCCGATGTGGAAAGCAGTTTGGAGATCTATCAAAGAACTTAAAATAGGATTACCATTTAATTCATCAAATACATTACTGAGCATATATACCCAAAAGTATAAGTTGTTGTACCATAAAGACATATGTACACATATGTTCATCACAGCACTGTTCACAACAGCAAAGACATGGAATCAACCTAGATGCCCATCAACAATAGGCTGGATAAAAACTGTGGTAGACATCCATCATGAAAGTAATACTATCCAACCGTAACAACAAGTAAAATCCTATCATTTGTAGTAACATGGATGCAATTGCAGTCCTTTATACTAAATGTTATAATCATTGAAATAAATATTTTTTAGGATTTTATTAAATAAATTTTGTTATTTTACTCTAGACATTTTAAGTGGCCTTTTATTTATGAAATATTTGTTTTCCTTTAAATGTTTTAAAATGTTTAAAAATCCATCAGTAAGTATGTTTCCTATAAGTACTGCACACTAAAAGATTGTGCTACTGGAGCTCCAGTAAGTACATTTCAAATATTCAATTGTTTTACTTTTTAATGGAGTGGAGCACATTCTTACTGGTAAAGACAAGAGAAACACAATTTTATTTTTCTCATATCAATTTGTTTGTATGCACAGATGGAGCTAATGAAAATGGTCTTTATTTCCCATTTGTATTTGTTATCTCCATAAATTGATGGACTACATAATAATTGGGTGATATAAATTTTTCCACTCATTATAGGAGAATTGGGTAGAAGATATTTGAGGTTGCAAAGCACAGTACACAATATTTTTATAAGGCTTTCTTTTCTATTTTAAGCTCTCTTCTATTTTTTTTTTCTTTCTAAGCTCTTCACTGGCTCAAAAGCTAAGGCTAGTGCTATGTTCAGCCTGTTTTTTATACTAAGAATTGAAAAGTGAACAAAGAGGCAGAAAAACTCTCCTCCACCTCTTGACTCCATGTAATATCATATAATTTCTGTTTAGGATGCCAATGCTGCTTATGAATATCAATCAACCAATCAAAACAGATGGTATTCAGAAGTCCAAGAAAATCATTTTACGTAGATGCCTAGAACGTAGATCCTACATTTAATAGAAGAAGCAAATCCAGTGTTTTTCTATGCCTCTTGTTTGCCTCTCCATAGCTACAGTTTGCAAGTTTACACTTCAAATAAAAAACAATCAGACTGAAAAGTATAGCTGTGCCTTTTCAGCTTACTTCCAATGTGAGATGAATACTAATATTTCACTCCCTTCAAACAGCGTGAAAAATTGGCCACTGAAAACACTGAGTGTGTTAGTGGTGCTCTCACTGGGTCTACTGCTTCATTCATCCTTACTTTCCTTTAAATTGAATTTCAACTCACATAAAGGAAAATAAAACACAAAAGGAAAAGAAAAAATGTGAAAATAATGAAAAGTGCAGAGAACATACATATCCATCAGCCTCTTTATCTTCCACCAGAAAATATCACAAAACAGGTTGATTTGTTTTGCAGTTATGCATTTATGAGGAAATTTTTAAAAATCAATTTGTAGTTTTTTTTCAAACTGAATGTCTTAAGTATATAAAAATTCATTTTATTTCCCAGAATTGTGTTGGAGAAATAAATAAATGAAATTGATTTCATTTCCCAGAGTTGTATTTTGAAAGTACTGAGGAAGTAAAAGTATCCTAAGCCAATACTTAAACAAAATTTTAGTTTATTGAAAGTTATGTGTGAATATTTTGATGTTAAATGATTATATGACCTTTTGACCAATTCCATGTTCTGAAAGCACTATATTCTATTGTCTACCCTTCTACTAAATTCACTGGTTTTTTCTTAGACTTCACTGGCTTCTACTTCTGCATGAACCTTGCAGACTTCATGTGCTCAGTGCATCTTTGATAGATGTTGGTGTTCCTCTTCAAATATTCTCACTCTTTAGGCATCTCAAACTACATTGTCTTCACTTACAATGTATGTCTGATGACTTTCACATTTACTTGTAGTGACTAGATAAATATGCCTCTTATTTGCTTATTAACTGTTTATTACTTATTAACTGTTATTTACTTATTAACTGTTATTGGACATGTCCTCTTGAATACAACACATCAACTTCCTCCAAACCCGACTTACCAGCTTGCCTCCCCTGGATGCCTTCTCAATGAAAATACTAAATACACATGATGGAGCCATGGTCACCATCATTTATTCTACCATACTTATCCCTCTTCCTTATTCCTCAATATTAATAAATAGATACCGCTGATCCTATATTCTAATTATTTTTCTCAAGTTGCTTTAGTTTTCACAATACCCCCCACTTACAATTTTATAGCTAATAGCCTCCTAACTGCTCCCTCTATAAAGAGTGATATTTCTTTTTTTTTTTTTTGACTTTCTGACAGAGCAAGATGCTTCAGGCTCATCTTGTATATTTCCTGACCTGGTTCTAGGTACTTATTTTTTTTTTTAATATATATTTTTT
>NW_016107817.1:963295-994448 GCF_001604975.1 Cebus imitator | reverse complement strand
TTTTTAATTGGTACTGGGCTAAGCTTTAAACATTCCTCTGGCCCTTCTTACGTCTCCAGATTCTGTTTTCAGTCCTTTAATAATACACAATACACTCTGTATTCTTACCAAATTAAAATTTACTTGCTTTTTATTTCTTGAAACTTTATCATGTGTGACAGTAAAGTCAACTTTTACACATTTTCTATGTATTCTTTATATCTCAAATTAAAAATTTATATCACCAAATATTCTTCTTGATCACTCCCATATATTTGGATTTGTTGCTGCCCATAGACAACTCTATTTCTCTATCACATCACTTACCACATTTAAAGTAAATAACTATTTGCCTACCTGACTTCCTAACTGGAATTTTCACTGACTAAGTAACTGATCCAACTTCTTTACTATTATGCCTACATTAAATGGATAATTTTAAATTTTTTCAACATGTGATATTCCAGGAGGAGGTTAATAAATATTTTATTAGGTAGCATTAACTAAAAGGACACACTTTCCTCTATGCACTTTAGACTTGATAGTATGGTTCAGAAAACACTGGGAATCTACATATTTCTCTCCAGAGGCACAGAGAGAAGAGGCAAATAGTTAGATCTATTGGGTTGCATGATGCCTAACCTTGCTGAATAACACTATACTATGGCCTAAGCATAGTAAGAATGAAGCAGAGCTGCCAGATCCAAAAGAACCATTCAGCCTGGGGGTGAGAGTTTTATTGCTAACCAGTTAGGAATTGTAAAGTGAGAGTCTGTCCCTAATGTCTGATTATTAGTTACATGCTTGAGTAACAGAGGTTTATGGATCATCATTTTTGTAATGGTATTGAAGTGGGGATGGGTGGCATGGGAAATCTGTAGACTGTGTTTCAAAATTGCCAAACATCTAACAAAAAAGCATCACACACTGAGGTCTGTTGGGGGGAACTAGGGAAGGGACAGTGGGAGATGGAGAGTTGGGGAGGGATAACATAGGGAGAAATGCCAGATATAAGTGATGTGGAGGAAGGCATCAAACCACATTGCCGTGTATGTCCCTATGCAACAATCCTGCATGTTCTTCACATGTACCCCAAAACCTAAAAGGCAATAAAATAAAAATATTTTGGTACATGCATACTAAAAAAAAACATTTATTTCTGACTATGAATACTATTTATTTAAAAATATTATTTGAAGCTTAATATTTCTAGGTAATGTTAGGTACTGAAGATCTAAAAATGGAAAAGTCACGGTTCCTCTCTAAAGTAATCTAAAATATACATGGGAGGCAAACATATACACAGATAATCATAATATAACAATCCAAGTACAATAATATCAGTATGTGCAACTTATGCTAGTAGCAGAATAAGTCAATTCTGCTTGATTACCAGAGTAATCTTTGTAAAGAATAAAATGACTGAATTTTGATAAATAAAAAGGAAATTACAAAAAATAAAAGATGAGAAATGATGTCCTGGGGAAAGGGAACATACAGTTTAAAACAGCACACTATTTTTAGGGAATGATAAAGTGTCATTATGGCCTATTTTCTTGACTCACGTAACAGCATTCTCTGTGTACATTCACATTTTTTTTTATTGTTTTCTGGTTGTTTTGTATACATCTTTAGTTAATTTTTCCTTTCTTGCTGTCTTGCTGTGTGATTTGATAGTTTTTGTAGTTGTATGCTTTAATTTTTTTTCCCTTTACCTTTGGTGTATCTACTACTAAGGTTTTGCATCATGGTTACCATGATGCTTAGATAAAAACCTCTTAAAATTATGTTGGGTTAGCTGATAACTTGTTAAGTTTGAACACATTAACACAACTAGATTACCTACCGTGTTATATGTTTTTGGTGTCATCCTTTATAACTTTTTATAGTGTTTTCCTTTTAATAAATTGTTGTAGCTATAGTTATTTATAATCCTTCATCTATTAATTTATACTAGAGATATAAGTGATTTCCCTTTATAATGTTAAGAGTTTTCTGATTTCAATTATATACTTTTACCAGTGAGTTTCATACTTTGTTATGTTTTCAAGTTACTAATTAACATCCTTACATTTTGGGTGAAAGGACTCACTTCAGTATTTCTAGACTGGTCTACTGGTGAAGAATTCCCTCTGCTTTTGTTTGAGTTTGACAGTTTTTATTTCACTTTCGTTTATGAAGAACACTTTTGTCAAATATGGTATTATTTTCTGACATAATTATTTCCTTCAGCACTTTGAACATATCATCACACTGGCTCCTGGTCTGAAAATTTTCTGCTGAGGAATTTGCTGAAAACCTTACTAGGGCCAGGTGCGGTGGCTCAAGCCTGTAATCTCAGCACTTTGGAAGGCTGAGTTGGGTGGATCACTTGAGTCCAGGAGTTTGAGACCCGCCTGGCCAACATAGTTAAACCCCATCTCTACTCAAAATAGACATATTAGCCGAGTGTAGCGGTGCACCCCTGCAGTCCCACCTACTCAGGAGGGTGAGACAGGAGAATTGCTTGAACCCAGGAGGCAGAGGTTGCAGTGAGCCAAGCTTGTGCCACTATACTCCAGGCTAGGTGACAGAGACCCTGACTCAAACAAAACAAACAAAAAACAACCCCCCAAAAAATAACCTTATTTGCGTTTCCTTGGATGTGAGTATTTTTCCACCCTTTTGCTTTCAAATGTATCTCTTTGTCTTTCATTTTTGTCCATTTGATTATAATACACCTTGGGGTAATCTTTGGGTTGAATCAGATTGGAGATTTTTGAGTTCTTCATACTTGGTTGTTTATCTCTTTCTCAAGATTTGGGAAATGTTCAACCAATATTTCTTTAAGTAAGCTTTCCATTTCATTGTCTTTCTCTTTTTCTTCTTTAGTACTTATAATAGTAATGTTAGCCCTCTTGATATTCTCCTGCAAATCCCATAGGCTGTCTTCATTCATTTTCATTGTTTTTAAAATTTTTTCTCTGACTTTATATTTTCAGATAACCTATCTTAAGTTCAAAGATTATTTCTTCTTCTTGAGCATTTCTATTATTGATATGCTTGACTGCATTTTTTATTTTATTCATTGTATTATTGAGCTCCAGAATTTCTACTTGGTTCTTTTATATAATTTTACTCTCTCAGTTTAAATTCTCATTTTGTTTGCATATTATTTTTCTGATATCATTAAATTTTCTCTCTATGTTTTCCTAAGTTCATCAAGCTTCATTAAAAGTGTTACTTTAAATTATTTGTCAGAAAATGTATAGATCCATTTTTAGGGGTCAGTTAATGAGAAATTATTGTGGTCTTTTGTGGTCATGTTTCCTTTTATTTTAAAATATTTCTTATTGCACTTCATTGATGCCTGCTCATATATTGGAGTAGTCACTTCTTCTAGACTTTCCAAACTGTCTTTATTGGGAGAAGACTTCCCCTTATGAGTGACTGTGAGGACACCCACTGGGTTGGTTGTGATGGTTCTGGCTGTACACTTGAACCTATAAAACATTGATAAAAAAAAAATTGAAGAAGAAAAATATATGGAAAAATACTTTGCATTCATGAATTGGAAGAATTAAAATTGTTTAAATATACATATTATACAAATTGATCTACAGACTAAATGCAATCCTTCTTGACATCCCAGTGGCATTTTTCATAGAAATAGAAAAAATATCTAAAATATGCAGTAAACCACAAAACACTCTAACTAGCCTAAGTAATACTGAGTAAAACAATGAAGCTCCAGGTATCACACTACCTGATCTCCAGATATACCGCCAATCTGTAGTCATAAAACAGCATGGGTCTAGCATAAAAACAGACATGTCTACCAGTGGAACAGGATAGAGAGGTCAGAAATAAATCCAGCATTTAAGGTCAATTGATGTTTGGCAAAATTGCCAATACACATGATAGGGAAAGGATAGTCTTTTCAGTAAATGGTATTGTGAAAACTGGATATTCACATGCAGAAGAATAATATTGGACCCATATCTCTCACTATGTACAAAAATCAACTTAAAATGAATAAAGGCTTAAACCTAAGATGTAATAATCTAAAAGTACTAGAAGAAAACCTGGAAAAAAGCATCCTTACATTTGCTGGGTGTATTAGTTTATTTTCACACTGCTGATAAAGATATACCTGAGACAAGGACATTTACAAAAATCTAAGAATACTGATTATTTAATGGCCATAGGTAAGGAAACAATACTCTTCTATGTTAATTTTCTCAATGTTTGTTTCTAATTCAAGAGTTGTCACATTAACTTAGAGTGCAAAAATCTAATCGTAACCGGATATCAAGAAATGTTCTTCACATGAATGGCAACCCCTGTCAACTGAAAAGTCTACTTTGAGGTGAAATGTGGGAAAATGAAAGATGTCTCTACTATTTGTTTATTTTTTCTGGGGTTCAAAATCATTGAATTTAATTAATTTGATGACACCTTAGGTTGTACCTTTGGTCCCATATCTAATGTTTTGAAAAAAAAAAAAGGCAGATCTCTTTCATTTAACCTGCATCTATATGACACTTTCATAATTTTCATTTATCATATAAAGGATAGTGTAGATTATCTGGAACTATTACTCACATATTTCTCACTTGCTTCTAGGTCTCTTGTCTTTCCTGAGTTCCTTTGCAATATTTAATTGAAATAGGGCACAAATATAACTTAAAATAAATTTAATTGAAAAATACAGATAGTGGAACAAAGATATATTTCATTGGAAGAGAATGTAATTAAGAGAGTTGTGAGACAATAAGGAACAAAGAGACAGAACAAAGCAAGGGGAAGAAACAGCGTGTAGAGTAGTCCCAAGAGAGAACAGCAGATTGTTCCTGTCCTCTTGTAAGTAGAATGATTTTTGAATTAGCAAGAAAATGAATGAATAATTAGGGATAGGAAAGGCACTCTATGTTCCAGTGATCCAAATGACATTTCTAAAATTGCTTGAATATATATAAATTATTCCTGCTTGAAAATACAAGTTTATGAAAGTTAATTCAAGAAGTAAGAAAAATTTCCTCTTTGGTAGTTACGCTCATACTTTGCAGAATCTTCTAATATCATTATAAAAGTACTGTATTTTGTGCCCTGAGATTTTGTTTTCACATATGTCTTTACTGTGGAGATACTTGAGTGATACAGTAAAAGATGATTTAAGCACCCTTTGGAATATAAAATTATGAAGTGCTTTGAATACATGCTTAATACATATTTAACAATTTTAACAGTTTTATTTAACACACACCATTAGACTAGATGTGATGATAATCTTGTTTTATTATAAAATTCAAATATATAAATATTTTATTAATTTAAAAGTGATAGTTTGTATTTTAATCAGACAGATATTTAGTAAAAAGTGTCTGCCCCATGAAAAACGTTTCAATATATCTATTTTTGTGTGTATATGTTTGCAAGCATATCCCCTTATAAAAGGGATAAAATGGCAATAATGTATGTTAAGGTAGAATTTACTTGAATTATACTCTGAGAAAATGTCTGAAGTCTTTAATCAAATAAAATTTTTTCACATTATGTTTTTCTTTTAAATGAGGATCATCTGAAAATTGTATTTTGTAAATTTTCATATTTGTATTTATTTCAGTAAGATTATTATTTATTGCTAATATACTTCAACTTTCCATCAGATATTTTTTAACTGCATAATTGTCTTCAATGGGACAAATAGCTTTAGACAATCTAATCATTTTGATCGTCAAATTACAAACATATATACTTTAAAAAGCTTAGTTATCAAAGACACAGTCGAGTACACTACTGTAAAGAAGAAAAACACTATGGTAGGATCATGTTTTTGAAAAAGGTACTTTCTGGCTTCTGTTTGCCAGAATCAGGATCATTTCACATGATTAAAGCCAGCACATTGTACTATAGCTGGCACATGACTAATATTAATACCATTGAAGAGGTAAAAATGGATCATGACTTCTACTAACTGGAAAGAATTTGTATTTATATGACATGAGAATCAATAAAGTTATTTAATGTTGGTAGATCATTTAATGTTAGTAGATCAGTTAGTAATTGTTCTTTCCAGGATCACACTGCACCTTAACCATTTCCCATGAGCACATTAATAGAAACTTTCTTGTAGACTAATTTACTAATATGAATAAGCACATATTCCCAGAAAATTTCTGGGAAAATTGAAAATTGAAGGTGTCTGCAGCAAAAGTTGCTTTTAAAAGACAGACATGTTTTAAAGAGACTGTCTTCTAAACACATAGTTTTAGGAGATTTTTTTAAAAGGCAAAGAGAAAGAAATAGGCACTCTTCAGCAAAGGAAAAGAAAATCAAATGCTGAAAACCATAAAATCAGGGGTAATCTCTCTGGTGATATGGGTAATCCATATCCACCACTAAATTAAAGAAACTAAGAAACAAAAATATTGTCTCTAAAGTACCATACTGACAGAAAAGGGTGTCAATAAGGGTGACTCTTATAAAATACACTAATATAAAAACATTTTAAAATTACAAAACTAAAGTTGATATAAATAGGGAGTCAATTTCACACATCAAATCCTACCCCTTTCCACATTTAACGAGAATGTGTAAAACCTAGGTGCAAAAATATTTAAAATACTGTTAAAATATTAAGAAATAATAATAGATTTGAACAAATGGAATACACACTGTTCTTGCATAAGATTATAGAATAAAGATATTAGGTCTCTCTAAATTAATTTATAAATACAACCTAACTCCAATAAAAATTCCAGCTATTTTTGGAATTGAAGAAGATGATTCTGGAGTTTTTAAGGAAAACCAAACATTCAAATCAATAATAGCCAGGTAAACACTGGGGAAAATAAACACACAAATATTAAAACTATGGTGCAGTGCTGGTATCATGAGCTTAATTTTGTCTCTCATTAATACATATTGAATTGTAACCCTTTGGAGCATCAAATTATGACATTTGGAAATAAGGTTATTGCACATGTCATTAATTAAGATCACAATGGAGTATGTTGAACCCTTAATCTAGTATAACTGATGTCATTATAAGAAAAGATACAGAGATAGACTCACAGGGAGAATACTATGTGTTGATGGAGGCAGAGATTCTAGTAATATGTCTACTAGCCAAGGAGTACCATGGATATGTTTCTTTATCAGCGGCTAAGAGAAGGGCATGAAGCAGCTTCTTCTCTAATACACTCAAAGATGGCTTGGTCCCTCCAACACTTTGATTTAGGACTTCTAGCTTCCATTATTGTGAGAGAATAAATTTCTATTGTTTTAAGTTACCCAGTTTGCAGTACTTTGTTACAACAGCCCTAGGATCAAAAACCCTACTAATACCAAAACACAGTATAGATATTTGCTGTAATGAAAACAGTATACTACTGGCACATGGAGATTATATATATATATATATATATATATATATATATATATATATGTATAATGTATAATCTGTCTATCAGCTATCTATCTATGAAAATTGAGTAACTGACACAACAAACATTTGAAATCACTGGAGAAAAAATGAGCTTTTAAATAAGTGGTGCCATGACATCTGACAGCCTTTGAAAAGTAGATAAAATATCTCATACCATACAAAAACTCCAAATGAATTAAGTGTCTAAATGCAAAAAATAATTAAACAATAGAAGACTAGAATAATAGGTGGGTGAATTTCTCTTTAAATGTGAAGCAGTGAAAGCCTTTCTAATATGACTAAAAATCTAGACAATATATGATTTATTGTGGCTACATAAATATTAAAAACATTTGCATGACACAAGTAGCATAAGTAAAGTCAAAAGGTAATTGACAAACTAGGACAAAGTATTTAAAACATACTATAAACAAAGAGATTTTATTGCTAATAGATAACTCAAAAAGTGAAGGAAGTAAAGAACAAAGATCCAATAAGAAAGTACGTATCTACAACCTTCTTCAACTTTGCCAATTACCTTAGTCTCACATTTTTGGTGTGAAAAGAGTGATTGCTGGTAAAGGCTTTTGGCCACAGAAGACCATATTTTAACATTGAATCACAGTGAGAAATGAATTTGTCAAGAAAACTTTTAATAGAAATAAAGCCACATGATTATAATAATGCTAATTGTAAATCCCATTAGCTTAAGCAAAAGAAGTCAGTGGTGCTTTAAAGGGCAGAGACAAATAGAGAAGTTGCTTGAGAAAACAGGAGTGTGAATTTAATATATAAAACCAAAGTGTGGTGTGTGTGTGCTCATACATGTGAAATGTTTACATCTGACAGCTTTTATAGATATGCATCATATGTATCTTCTAATAGACAGTTATATAAATTATGAATTTATTAATCTAAGAGAGGAGTTCAGTTATATTGACCAGCATCAATTTTAGACCAAATGTAGAATATTTAGTGACTTTTGATTCTATCATGATTCCCTTAATCCCAACTATGAAATTAAATTATCTTTTCTACTCTTTAAAGTCTGTTATAATGTCAGTTCACACACAGGAAATATTACTTGACTGATTATGGCTTACAGGACTATCTGAAGGGCATTTTCATCATACGAGGTATTTGAAGTATGAATGTCATAGGTCAGATATTTGAGAGACAATATAAAGGCTCTCAGATCTTCCAAGAAGTCTTGAGAACCATGTTATGCCACGCCATTACCCCTGAGAAAAGATGCCCTGTGCACAGTTGAACCCAAAGGATGATTATACATATCAACTGCTTTATTTCTCAATCTACTTGAAGAATGAACAGTTTCTGAGTCATATTATCTTTCCTCCAACATCCTTTGCTCTATTTTAATTTAAAAATTCTAATTTTCCCTATTTTTTGTAGCTATTTAATTAGATTAAATAATATCCACTAAGCAATTTTTAAAGAAAATGAATTTTGACAAGTGTCACAAAAGGTTTCACATCATCATAAATGAAATAGATTTCATTCTTCAACTTTCTATGTTAATTTGCTTCCTAATAAGCTTATCCATGAAAATTGCCCCAGTCACTCTACTTATAGCTAATTTTGTCAGATCATCTCTAAAGACCATCTCTAAAATCACACTATAATAATGGCATTTAAAACTAGACTGTTATTCAATGCTAGAATCACAAAAAGGCTATCTATTTCACTCCTTTAAAGCATTTATATTTTTGGTTATGAAAATTATGTGAGAATAACGAGTATATTAAAAGAAACTACACAAGCTTCTGATCCCATAAAACTTGTCTAAATTGCCAGAATTAAGACTAAAGACTAAAGAACTATATATAATATCAACATAAATGGTTTACTTTTTTTCTCTTGCCAAGATTTTATTCACTTTGTTGCTTATCCTCAGAATAGAAATAAGCTTAAAGAAAACAGGTTTAAAATTTCTCCCAGATACTTATAACAGTATAGGATTACTCTTTGAAATGAGGAAATAGTACATATGTGTGTGTATGTGCATGTGTATATAATAAAAATTCAAAATTTTAAGATCAAAATCTTTATTTGTAACCTTTATTCTCCAGTAGATATAAAGTATTAAGATAAGCAATTGGTAGTCCTTTTTCCTCTAATTTTTATTTATTGTGGTAAGCAAACTTAGCAATGTATCCCCTTAAAATTTTAAGTGTATAATACAATATCATTAACTGTAGGCACATTATTACGCTGGAGATCTCTAGACCTTACTCATCTTACGTAACTGGAATTATATCCCTTAACTCAGTATGATGGAGGAAAAGCTTCTGGGAAATTCCACTGCTCTCTGTATGAGTGAATTATTGCACTTACCTGAAAACGAGAAATGACTTTGGTATTATACTGTGTACTGTAAGAGCACTGAGATTGCTTCTTTCCCAAGTTTGAGTCTGAACATTGCAACTGACAAAATGTAAGATCTTATGATTGTTTCCTTCTATCTTTAAAATAGGCATAATAGCAACTGACTCTCAGAATTATTGTGAGGAGAGGAAAGGTAATAAATGTAAAGGTTTTGTTTTGTTTTTAACTGTGGATTACTGAACAAATGTAAGTTAATGTAGTTTATCAGGATTATACTTGATACTTTACTGATGGATAATATTCTTTATGAAATCCTAGTAGACAATTAAAACTTGACATTAAATGGTTGCTTTTTCTGGTATAATGGTAACAATGTTGTTGCTTGAGAGAACAAGGAAGAACAATACTGATAAGGAGATTCAGACCCCTGATAATGACTTAAAAATTAATGCCTGTTTACATGAAAATCCATAGATTATGCATTGGACTACAGATTAGGGAATGTTTTCAGTTCCAGCTCTGTAACTTATTTGCATATCTCTGGACTTCAGCTTTCTTCAAATGTAAATAACCAAAGGAGACACTAGTTTTTTATCAAATTAAACAAGGTAATGATCAATGGTCAGTCAAGGAGAGCCAATATGAGAATGTAATCTAGGCCTCAGGGACCCCTGTCTACCCTACTTCAGTCAAAATGTTTCTACTTTTATCTTCTCCAGTGTCATGAGGGATTTACTATACAGAAATCATTCAAAATATAAAAATGTAAGAATCCTTGTGGCTTTTATCTTCTATAATAAGAAAATTCTACATAAAGCTCTGATATAGAAAACTAAAACTCCACACAGGAGTTTCACACAGACAAGTATAGTGATAGTATTACTTTCAACTAAAAGAATATAAAATTTTAGTCTGTACGATTTACTATCGTGGTATATTTAGTGTATACTCAGACAGATGATATGCTTATCTCTCCTCAAGTGCTAGATTTTATATTGATGGTGATAAGGCAGTGCTACTTAGGAAAAGTGAAATATTCTACAGACAAAGAAGTCAGGAAAGACCTACTTACATTAAAATATCAGTCAAGAGAAGGGGAACAGGTAAATAACAAGACTACATAGAAAATTATAGGAATGTCAAGTAATATAGGTTTAAGTGAGCAAGATCTGGAGTCCAGGTGGAAAGAGGACCAGTGACCTCTTTCAGAATCTCTCTAGCATGGAATCCAGTTGTAGCAGCTGTGATCTCAGACAGGTAGAAAAATGGTGTTATTGGTTGGAGAAAGTAAAAGAAGTGAAATTTTGTTGGCGAATATGCTTTCTACTTTGCACTGATATCTTTGACCTTTCCTAAATGAGAAATACTGGCAAAACAGCAACTAATATCTAAGGTAATTTTTTTCTTTTTTTTTTTTCCCAGTAAAAAGTGACTGAAAGACAGAAGCATTTGGGATTCATAACAGAAGCCATTAAAAAGAGGTATGATGAATATGATGACCTTAGAATGATACTGATCCTCACAATGAAGCATAAAGTTAAAAGCAGATAAATACCAAACTTTCAAAATTCCTTAAAATTATATAGATTTAATTTGAATGTGAGTATTTTATGGACTTAAAGGAGACAAATTGCTTTTTATAGCTCCTAGCAAGTGTTTAACAATTGTAAGAGGCAACTGAGAAGAAACAAAAATTAATAAAGTTTAGAATTTTTAAAATGTTTCCTCTTCAGTCACAAACTAAGTACCTACTTATGACAACCTCTGGAGTAGGGATAACATGATAAATTAAAGGTCTTACCTGCTCCTGAACAGCATAGAGTCTATAAACATGTCAAACCCACAGCCCATGGGCTGCACATGGCTTAGGAGAGCTTTGAATGCTGCCCAACACAAATTTGTAAACCTTAAAACATTATGAGCATTTCTGGGGAAGTATTTTTAATCTTATCAGCTATTGGTAGTGTTAGTGCATTTTACGTGTGGCTCATGACAATTTTTCTTCTTCCAGTGTGGCCCAGGGAAGCCAAAAGATTAGACACACTGGTCTAAAGGATAGGAAAAGAAGATAAATGAAATTTAATACGTTAAGCCTACACAATAAAAAAATAACAAAATGCTATATTAGCATATATGAAAAATACTTTTCCAGTATTCATCTGACATAATTTAACATTTTATAGGTCAGAGGACTTTAAATGTTCATATTTAAGTGTAGACAAGATTTCAGCTGGCTACTCTAAAGTGAAAAATCAATTGGATATAAATAAACGCCTTACTCTGTGATTGGTTTTAACAGCATGGTGTATGTCATATTGGAAAAAAGCAAACTTGAAGTTTTAAGATAACAGCATGTTCTTTGGTCACAGGTGAACTGATTGCCCTGTCTTTAAATGAGTATAACTTCTTTTGGAATTCATCATTAAAAATAATCGCATTAAGACTATATTAATTCCAGTATAAATTAGAAATAAGTTTAAGTAGTAATATAATAGAAATTCCTTAGTTCACTTTCTCTTTGAGTAATTAGTTGAATTTTCTTTCTTTATTTTTTAAATACAGAAGACAAACTTTCTAGTAATTGGCATTATATGAGTAATAATAAATCTGTTCTAATATAAAAATTGCAGAAACGGTTTTAGAACATTAAGGATGTTTCAAATATATTTTTTTACATATATGCCAGGATATAATTATTTATTGGCAGAATTAGAAATCCTTGACAGAGTACACTTTACCAATTAGAAAAATGAATAAGTTCCGGCATATAGACCAATGTTGTCTAGTAGTTTTCCTAATAAAACAATGATGTTTGCAATATGATTAGGGTGAGGTCTAACTCAATTAGTAATCTGTGATTATGACTGCCTTTTAATCCCAATTCGTGGCATGGCAATAAGGTGCTTATTAGATCAGTGATGCTCAAAATGACACATGGTTTTAATGTCAGGTGTGGCCACATATTCCTTGTATGTCACCAAAATTTGTATATCACATTACTTGTTCCAGCAACAGACCACATATGAGATGGTACCTGTATATTTTTCCTTACTTGGTCCTTTCAGGTTGGAGGATAGGGATAATTTGATTTAATGAGCTTTTTTAAATTGTGACTTCTTTAGAGATGATAAAGTATTAAGTTGGTCTCTTCTTCATTTGTAATACATAAAGAACAAACTTCTGGAAGTAAAATCAGAACAATTTTCATAAATGTACTTACAATCCTCTGTACTAAGATTTTGTAAAATCAGAGAAACTTTACTCTTAAACAAAAAGATCCTTGCTTTCTTCTCTATTTGTCATTATATAGTGCTTTTGTATTTTGGATAGTGTCTTTGATCCAATTATGAAATTCAGTCTTCTAAATACAGTTATCCCTCAGTATGCCCAGGGTATTGACTCCAGAACTTCTGTGTAGACTAAATTCCATGCACACTCAAGTCCCACAGGTGGCCCTATGGAGCCACTTAAATGCTAATGTGGCCCTCTGCACTTGTGGAGTTTGCATCCTATGAGTAGCATATTTTCAATCTCTGTTTGGTTAGAAAAAATTCATGCATAATTGGACCCTTGAATTTCAAACCTGTGGTGTCTATTGTAGTTATCTGTTCATGCAAAACAAAACAAAACAAAAAATGAAACAAAAACCAAAACATAGACATACTTTTTCCCAAAATAAGTCATTCACTCACCACAAAGGCTTAGAAAGAAAGAAAATAGAAGTATATCTGTGTACAAGTTAAAAATACAGATGTTTATAGTAAAATATAAACTTAATTTATTAGTGTCATTATGATCGCCATGGTTTTAAAGTATTCATTATTAAGCTTGTGCACATTGGGGAATAATAACTAGCGTAATTATTATTGAAAAAGTATTATTTTGAAAAAAGTACCAAGCACACCTCTCTCAGTGATGAGAAATCATCTTCGATTGGTTTTGTCATTTTCTATGATTGGTGTACGGTCACCCCTGTATACTGGGAATTGGTTCCAGGACTCCTATGGACACCAAAATCAATGGATAGATAGTCAAGACCCTTATATAAAATGACGTAGGGGAAGAGGTGGAGCATGACGGCATAATGTAAAGCTCCATCAATCATGCCCCTCACAAGGACAAGAGATTAACAACTCTTAACATTAACAGAGAAAATGAAAATAAAATAAAACTACCTAGAACCAAAAATCAGGCGAGCACTCACAGTACCTGGTTTTAACTGCAAATCGCTGAAAGAGGAACTTAAGAGGTAAAGAAAAAGCAATCCTAAATCTCCGAGGGCACCCCTTCATCACCTCTGGTATCAGCAGTGGTGTGGTATTGGAGAATATCCCTGGGTACTAAAAGAAATATAACACAGCATTTGTGCAACATTGGACTAAGTGCTGTCCTGTTAGAGCAGAAAGGAAAACCAGACCAAACTCAGCTGACACCTGCCCACAGACGTAGCACTAAATCTAGCCACAGCCAGAGGGGAATCCCTGGTCCCAGTAGTTCGAACTTGAGTGCCTGCAAACCTCACCACCAATGGTTACAGCACTCTGTGTCTCCAAGTAAAGTTGAAAGGTGCCGGGCACGGTGGCTCATGCCTGTAATCCCAGCACTTTGGGAAGCTGAGGCAGACAGATCACAAGGTTGGGAGTTCAAGACCAGCCTGACTAACATGGTAAAACCCTGTCTCTACTGAAAATACAAAAATTAGCCGGACATGGTGGTGAATGCCTGTAATCCCAGCTAATTGGGAGGCTGAGGCAGGAGAATTGCTTGAACCTGGGAGGTAGAGGTTGCATTGAGCTGAGATTATGCCACTACACTCCAGCCTGAGTAATAGCTTGAGATCCTGTTTCAAAAAAAATAAAAAAGAAGAAAAAAAAAGTTGAAAGGCAGTCTAGTCCATAAAGACTACAACTGTTAGGTCAGTCCTAGTGCTGAACTAGGTTCAGAAACAGTGGACTGAGGGGTTACCTGACATACTGAAATACCAGCAAGGGAAGCCAATGGAGTGTCGCACAGCCCCTTCCCTAACTCCAGCTTGCACTGATCAAGGCTCCAAAGCAGACCCCTTCCTTCTGCTTGAGGACAGGAGAGGGAAAAGTGGGGAGAACTTTGTCTAGCATCTTTGATACCAGCTCAGCCACAGCAGGATAGGGTACATGTCAGAATTGTAAGCCCCACACCTCAGACCCTAGCTCGCAGATAACATTTCTAGACACACCCTGGGCCAGAAAGTAACCCATTGTCTTGAAGGAAAGAACTAGTCTGACAGCATTCATCGCCTGCTAACTGAAGAGCCCTTGGGCCCCAAGTAATCAGCAGCAATACCCATGTACTACATAGAAGACCTTGGATAAGCTTCTGAGATATGCTGGCTTCAGATGAGACTCAGCACATTACCATCTGTGGCGACTATGGGGCAAAACTCGTTTTGCTTGAGAAAAGCAGAAGAAAAATTAAAGGGGACTTAGTCTTTATTTATTTATTTACATATTGATTTATTTATTATACTTTAAGCTCTGGTGTACATGTGCAGATTGTGCAGGTTTTTACATAGGAATACATGTGCTGTGGTGGTTTGCTGCATTGTACCGTTACGTTGGGTATTTCTTCTAATGCTATCCCTCACTAATCCCCCCACTGCCTGCTATTCCTCCCCTAGCCTCCCACCCTCCAGGTCCCAGTATGTGATGTTCTGCTCCCTGTGTCAGTGTGTTCTCATTGTTCAACACCCACTTATGAGTGAGAATATGTGGTGTTTGGTTTTCTGTTCTTGTGTCAGTTTGCTGAGAATGATGGTTTCCAGTTTCATCCATGTCCCTACAAAAAACATGAACTCACCTTTTTTATGGCTGCATAGTATTCCATGTGTACATATGTCATATTTTCGTCATCCAGCCTATCATTGATGGACATTTGGGTTGGTTCAAAATCTTTGCTATTGTGAATAGTGCAGCAATAAACATATGTGTGCCTAGTGCTTTACGTTAGGCAGCAGCATAGCCACAGGGGGATTGAGAACCAAGTGGGCTTTTGGGGTTCCCCATTCTAGAACTTGACTCTTGAATGGCAGTTCTGGACCTGTCTTGGGATAGAGGGGAGTCCACTGCCCTGACGGGTGAGTCCTAGGTAAGGCAGCATTCAATGACAAGCTGACTTAAGGATCTTGGGCATTAAGGGAACATCTCTGGTAATCTGGCAATACTCTTTGTATGGGCGTGGTGGTGGCTACAAAGTAGGATCCACTGCCTTTGATAAGGGAAAAGCCGGGAAGATTAGGAGGGACAGCATCTTGCAATAGAACATCACATAGACTTCTTTTTTTTTTTTTTTGAGACGGAGTTTTGCTCTTGTTACCCAGGCTGGAGTGCAATGGCGCGATCTCGGCTCACCGCAGCCTCCGCCTCCTGGGTTCAGGCAATTCTCCTGCCTCAGCCTCCTGAGTAGCTGGGATTACAGGCACGCACCACCATGCCCAGCTAATTTTTGTGTTTTTAGTAGAGACGGGGTTTCACCATGTTGACCAGGATGGTCTCGATCTCTTGACCTCGTGATCCACCCGCCTCAGCCTCCCAAAGTGCTGGGATTACAGGCGTGAGCCACCGCGTCCGGCCCTAGAACATCACATAGACTTCTAAGGTTTTTTGGCTGTAGTCCCTGACTCTGACAGCACCCCTGGCCCACCCAGGGTTGGGGGGACCTTACTGCCATGAACAGAGGGATACAGGCCTGGCTGGCTTTTCTCTCTGATTACAGAGTCCCAAGGCCTTGAGTGAACACAAGCAGTAGCCAGGGAGGGTTACAGCAGGCATTGGTCAACATACAGAATTTTGCTGGCTTCAGGTCTGACCCAGCAAAGTAGTATCAAGAGTGGCCCTGGGGTGCTTGTCTCACTCCACCCCCCAGCTTTAGGTGGCTAAGAACAGAGTGAGAGATTGTATGTCTGGGAGAAAGAAAGAGAAAAGAAATATAGTCTCTGTCTGTAATGCAGATAATTTTCCTAGATTGTGTCTAAGACCATCAAGGTCATCCCTTTTTGAGTCTCTACAAGAATCACAGTTTTACTGGGTTTGAGGTGCACCTTAAAGCAGATAGAGCTTAGATAACAACATGTAAGTCCTTTCAAATATCTGGAAACTCTACTCAAGAAGAATGGCTATATATAAGCTCAGAGAGTAAAGACTACTATAAAAACCTAGCACTTCAATGCCCAGACACGGCATCAACACCATCCAGGAAAACATGATATTACCAAATGAACTAAATAAGGCACAAGGAACCAATCCTGGAGAAACAGAGATATGCAACATTTCAGATAAAGATTTCAAAATGGCTGTGTTGAGGAAACTCCTAGAAATTCAAGAGAAAACAAAGAAGGAATTCAGAATTCTATCAGACAAATTTAACAAAGAGATTAGAAAAATTAAACAGAAGCAAACAGATTTCTGAAGCTAAATTATTTAATAGACATCCTGAATAAGACATAAGAGTCTTTTAATAGTAGAATTGACCAAGCTGAGGAAAGAATTAGTGAGCTTGAAAACAGTTTATTTAAAAATAGGGTCAGAAGAGACAAAGAACAAAAAGTAAAAAACAATAAAGACAAAATCTAGAAAATAGCATTAAAATAGCAAATCTAACAGTTGCTGGCCTTAAAAAGGAGGTACATAAAGAGATAAGGGTAGAAAGTTTAGTCAAAGGGATAATAACAGAGAACTTCCCAAGCCTAGAGAAAGATATCAATATCCAAATACAAGAAGGTTATAGAACACAAAGCAGATTTAATGCAAAGAAGTCTAACTCAAGGCATTTAATAATCAAACTCCCAATAGTCAAGGATAAAGAAAGAACCCTAAAAGCAGCAAGAGAAAAGTAACAAATAACAATGATGCTACAATACATGATCAGACTTTTCAGATGGAATCTAACAAGCCAGGCAAGAGTGGTATGGCATAATTAAAATATGGAAGAAAAATAACTTACTCTAAAATAGGACATGAGGTGAAATAATCTTCTCACTAAACTTTTCAAGACAAAGTCTGAGAAATTTTTATGAATGTCAGCCTGTCCTACCAGAAATGCTAATGCTTCAATCAGAAAAAAAAGGCATTAATAAGTAATACATAATCACCTGATGGTACAAAATTAACTGGTAATAGTTTTATACAGAAAAACCCAGAATATCATAACATTGTAACTGTGGTGTGTAAGCTACTCTTACCTTAAGTATAAAGATTAAATGATGAAGCAGTCAGAAACAATAACTGCAATGTTTTAAGGCATAGCACAATAAGATAAAATAGAAACAAGGAAAACTTAAAAAGCAGGGCGTTGAAATTAAAGCATACTATTATTATTAGTTTTCTTTTTGCTTGCTTGCTTTGTTTATGCAAATAGTTGTTGAGCTGTTATCAGGTTAACATAATGGGTTATAAGATTGCAATAACCTTCATCATAACCTCCTCAAACCAAAAACATGCAATGGATACGTAAAATATAGAAAGCAAGAAACTAAATCATATTAGCAGAAAATCGCCTTCAATAAAAGAAGACAGGAAGAAAAGAAAGAAGGAACATATGATCATAAAACAACCAGAAAACAAATAACAAAATGGCAGGAGTAAGATCTTACTTATACATAGTAATTGAATGTAAATGGACTAAACTCTCCAATTAAAATACATTTAGTAGCTGAATAAATAAAAAAAAAAATAACCACGGATCTGTTTCCTACAGCAAACACACTTCACCTATAAAGACACATATAGACTGTAAACAAAGGATGGGAGAAGATATTTCACATCAATGGAAACCAAAAGAGAGCACAAGTCACAATATTTATATCTGACAAAATAAACTTCAAGGCAAAAACTGTAAGAAGCTACAAAAAAGGTCATTATAAAATGATAAAGGGGTCAATTCTACTAGAGGATATAACAGTTTTAAAAACATGTGCACCCAACACTGGAGCACCCAGATGTATTAAAAAAAATCATTAGAGCTAAATAGAGAGATAAGCCCCAATAAAATAATAATTGGAGACTTCAACACCTCACTTCCATCATTGAACAGATCTTCCAGAAAGAAAATCAACACAGAAATATCAGACTTTATCTACACTATAGCCAAATGGATCAAATAGATGTTTACAGGACACTTTATCCAAGAGCTGCAGAATACACACTGTTTTCATCAGCACTTGGATCATTCTCAATGATAGGCCATATGTTAGGCCTAACATTGGTCACAAAACAAGTCCAAAAACATGCACGAAAAAGTTGAAAAAAATATCAGTCATCTTTTCTGACCCCAACAGAATAAAAGTAGAAATTAGTAACGAGGAATTTTGGAAAGTTTACAAGCAAATGGAAATTAAACAATATGCTCTTGAATGACCAGTGGGTAAATCAAGAAATTAAGAAGAAAACTGAAAAATTTCTTTAAACAATTAATGATGAAAACACAATACACCAAAACCTATAGGATACAGCCAAATCAGTACTAAAAGGGAAGTTTATAGCTATAAGTTTCTACATCAAAAAAGAGGAAAAATTTCAAATGAAAAATTTAACGGTACATTTTCAAAAGCTAGAAAAGCAAGGACAAACCAAACCTAAGATTAATAGAAGAAAAGAAATAATAAAGATCAGAGCATAAATAAATGAAATTGAAATAAAAACTACTGAAGGTCAGCAAAAAAATTTTTTTATAAAAGGACAAAATTGGCAAACCTTTAGCTACACTAAGAAAAAAGAGAGAATACCCAAAAAAAAAAAAAAAAAAAAAAAAATGAAAAAAAAAAAAAAAATTTTGAAAAAAAAAATTTTTTTTTTTTTAAATGACTGTTTTTTTTTTTTTTCAACAAGTGGTGCTGAAGCAATTGAAAAATTATGGAAAGAAAAAAAAAGAAACTCAACCTAAAACCTCACACNAAAAAAAAAAAGAGAGAAGACACAAAATCAGAAATGAAAAAAAGATACATTATAGCTGATACTACAGAAATTCAAAGGACCAAGATTGGCTACTATGAGCAAGTATATGACAATAAATTGGAAAATCTAGAAGAAATGGACAGATTTTTAGCTACATACAACTTACTAAGTTCTAAACTAATATCAATATACACGAGTCAAACCACAATGAGATACTATCTCATATTACATAAATTTCTAGCTACCTACAACCTAGTAAGTTGCAAACTGATATCAATAT
The DNA here is from genome assembly GCF_001604975.1 of Cebus imitator. NCBI lineage: Eukaryota > Metazoa > Chordata > Mammalia > Primates > Cebidae > Cebus > Cebus imitator. Next base: position 974,509 of record NW_016107817.1, on the reverse strand, counting down.
ACACAAATCATACCACAGTGAGATACCATCTCACACCAGTCAGAATGGCTATATTAAAACATCAAAAAAACAACAGAGGCTGGTGAGGTTGTAGAGAAAAAGAACATTTTAACACTCTTCATGGGGGTGTAAATTATTTCAATCATTGGGGAAGACAGTGTGGCAATTCTGCAAATACCTAGAAACAAAAATACCATTTGACCCAGCAATCTCAGTACTGAGTATATACTCAAAGGAATATAAATCATTCTATTATAAAGATACATATATGTTCACTGCAGCACCATTCACAATAGCAAAGATGTGAATCAACCTACATGCCTATCAGTGATAGACTAGATAAAGAAAATGTGGTACGTGGGCACCATGGAATACTATGGCAGCCATAATAAGGAACAAGAACATGTCTTTTGCAGGGGCATGTATGGAGTTGGAAGCCATACAAAACACTGCCAAAATCCTCAGCAAACTAATGCAAGAACAGAAAACCAAATACCATGTCTTCTCATAAGTGGGAGCTGAATGATGAGAACACATGGACACATGGCAAGGAACAAAACACATTGTGGCCTGTTGGAGATGGGTGATGGAAGATGGATAGTATCTAGAAGAACAGCTAATGGATACTGGGCTTAATATCTAGGTGATGGGAATGATCTGTGCAGCAAACTATCATGGCACATGTTTACTTGTGTAACAAACCTGCATATACTTCCCATGTACCCCTGAAATTAAAAGTGAAAAAAAGCAAGAAAGGAATACAATAAAACAGGAGATAAGTTAGCTATTGCCACTTCAATTTTAACTGATGTCAGATCCTGAACCCCTTCTGCAACATAATATGTTAAAATATTCATCAAAACATTTTTAAACATACACACACGCAATGTAATACAACATATCAACAAAATGGGATAAAAGCCATATGATCATTTCAGTTGATGCTGAAAAAGCATTTAATAAAATGCAGCATCCCTTTATGATAATAATCCTAAAAAAATTGAGGATAGATGGAACATATCTCAACGTAATAAAAGACATATATGACAGACTCACAAATAGTATTATGCTGAATGGGAAAAAATGAAGACCTTACCTCTAAGATGTGAACCATGACAAGGATGCCCACCATCACCACTGATACTCAACATAGTACTGAGAGTCCTAGCTAGAGCAATCAGATAAGAGAAAAATGTAAAGTGCATCTAAATTGTAAAGTAGTAAGTCAAAATTTCCTTGTTTACAGATGATATAATCTTATATTTGGAAATAGCTAAAGCCTCCACAGGAAAATCATTAAAACTGATAGATTTAGTAAAGTTGCAAGATACAAAATCAACATACAAAAATTGGTGGCATTTCTATATGCCAGAGTGAACAATGTGAAAAATAATTTTTTTAAAGTAATCCCATTTATATTAGCCACACATAAAATTAAACTCCTAGGATTTAACCAAAAAAGTGGAAGTTCTGTAAAACTATAAAACACTGGTAAAATAAATTGATGAGGACATCAAAAAAGAAATCGAAGGGGACACCATGGATTGGAAGAATCACTCATGTGTTAAAATGTTCATACTACCCCCCAAAAATCTACAGATTCAATGCAATCCCTTTCAAAACAGCAAAAACATTTTTCTTTTTTCCCCCCCATTTATTTATTTTATTGCATTTTAGGTTTTGAGCAAAAACATTTTTCACAGAAATAGGAAAAACAATCTAAACATTTATATGTAACCACAAAAGACCCTGAATAGCTAATGTTACCTTAAGCAAAAAGAATAAAACTGCAGGAATAACATTTCTTGACTTCAAATTATACTACAGTGGTATAGTAACCACAAACAGCATGTTACTGGCATAAAAACAGACCAGTTGACCAGAAGGGGGACCCAGAAACAAATTCACATACTTACAGTTAACCCATTTTTGAGACAAGTGACAACTACTTACACTGGAGAAAAGACAGATTCTTCAATAAATGATGCTGAAAAAACCGTATGCATATATGCAGAAGAATTAAATGAAACCACTATCTCTCACCATATACAAAAGTGAAGTTGATTAAAGACAAATCTGAGACCTCAAACTATGAAACTACTAAAAGAAAACTTTTGGGAAAATCTCTAGAATATTGGTTTTGGCAAAGATTTCCTGAGAAATACCCTACAAGCACAGGCAACCAAAGCAAAAATGGACAAATAGAATCACATCAGGTTAAAGAGCTTCAGCACAGCAAAATATATAGTCAAGGAGGTGAAGAGACAATCCACAAAATGGGAGAAAATATTTGGAAACCACACATCTGTCAAGGGATTAATAACCAGAATACATTAGGAGCTCAAACTCCATAGGAAAAAGTCTATTAATCTGTTTCAAAAATGGGTAAAAGATTTTAATAGGCATTTCTTGAAGGCATACAATAGGAAACAGCATACAAAAAGGTGTTCAGCATTATTGACCATCAGAGAAACACAAATCAAAACAATTCTGGGATATCATCTCACCCTAGTTAAAATGGCTTACCTCCAAAATACAGTTACCTTCATCTACCTTTTGTGATCTATTAGTAAAAAAAAAAAAAAAAATTACAGTGGAAAGATACATGTGAAGCAGGAAGACATATAGAAAAGACTTAAAAAGAAAGCCATTAGATAATGGGAGTCAAGGAAAGGCAGAAAGGTAGTTCACAAAACATGTCATAATATTGGTTTAGCTTGAAGAAAGCTAATGATCTCGAACTACTTAAAGAAGTAGAATGCTGAAAAAGAGTGTAGAGGAAAAGACTATTGGTGACATTATGAAACTCATTTGTTTCTTCCTTAAATTCTCCTGTTTTAAACATATACCATATGCAAAGAGAAATAACTGTTCTAGATCATTTGAAGTTTAACCAAACTGACCAATAGCATACAACTAGTAAGAAGCAGAGCCAAGATTTAAACCAGAAAAGCACTCTTCTCCATCTAACTACTTCCCCCATGGAGCTATTATTTGTTCTGGACAAAAAGGATTTAAAAATGGCTAACTGTAAAGCCTGATTGGAGAGTATATATAGGCCAGAAAAGACCACCATTATAGAATTTACAAATTTTGTATTCAATTAAAGCAATTAGGTACTTTAGAATCAAAGTAATACTGGGAAGTCCGAATTAAATATTAAGCCATTGTCTTCTTATCACATGTCATTTTCCATTGTATTTACTCTTCTAAGGAAATGGATCCCAAAATATACAATTTTTAATGTCATAAATTATTAGAATCAATATACTTTTTGAGAATAAGGATGTGCTGTGGCTTGAATGCTCCCTCAGCCCTCGCCCTGATAAAGCCATGTGGAAATAAAATCTCAATTGTGAGAGTATTAAAAAATGACTAAGCCATGAGGGATCAACCTTCATTAGTGGATTAATGACATTATTGCAGAAATAAATTTCTGACAAAGTGAGCTCATCCCCCTCTACCCTCTTGCTCTCACAAGCACGGTTGCTATTTCACTTTCTGCCAAGGGATGACATAGCAAGAAGGAATATATTAGTTGGCTCCAAGACCTTGGACTTCCTGGCCTCAAGAACTGCAATTAATACAATTTTTTTTCTTTATAAGTTACCCAGTCTGTGGTATTCTGTCATAGCACACAAGATAGACATAGATTGCAACTTTAAGAAAATATCTTGATGAGTTCCCTAGATGATGAGTTCTCCAGAAGTTTAAGTAACATTTGTAATATTCTTTTTTTTTTTTTTTTTTTTTTTTTTTTTTTTTTTTTTTTTTTTTTTTTTGAGATGGAGTCTCTGTAGCCCAGGCTGGAGTTCAGTGTCATGATCTCAGCTCACTGCAACCTCTGCCTTCCAGGTCCCAGTTAATGCAATTCTCCTACCTCAGCCTCCAAAGTAGCTGGGATTACAGGCATGAGCCGCCATGCCCAGCGAATTTTTATATTTCTTAGTAGAGATGAGGTTTCACCATGTTGGCCAGTATGGTTTTGAACTCCTGACCTCATGATCTGCCTGCCTCGAACTCCCAAAGTACTGGGATTACAGGCGTGAGCCACCACACCCAGCCAACACACTAATTTTTTAAGTGAAAGTTAACAGGATGCTATTAAGCCTGAAATGGGAAATGTAAATGAGCAATTAGACTGACAGAGTGATAATCTCTCATAGGTATTAAAATTTTGCTTGTAGGTGGTTCAAATAGCAAAAAGACACCATAAAAACACATACATATATTCATAATTACACATACACTCTCATAAATGCAAATACAAACAGAACTTTCCTTATATTTAATATATTTAAGAATGATAACTTATTTTTCTAAACCCCACTATATCTCATGTGTAAAATAAGTTCTACACTGTTTTTCTTCTCTCATATTTTCTGTTTGGCCTGTATTATGAAAGCTATGTTAATGGATCCCTTTGCTATCCTTCCATAATTCTTGTACAAATTTCTAGGATGCCATTTATTACCTTTTAGCAATTATTGACTCATGACGCTATCTTTTTCATTAGAGCTTTAAATTCCAGAGGGCAAATAAAATTACTTATTTGAAATTGTATTCCTTGCTCAAAACTCATTTTAGAGCACATAACAGAAAACAATAATTTTTAACATATAAATGAAAATGATCTATAAATAATTATGTCATTGATGGACTATAAAGATATTTTTATATCATTTTAGGCTTTACAGAGAAAGAACAATATTGGTATAAATTATATTTAAAAACTCCATCACATACTTATTCAGCAGTAAAGTGCTAAATTCCTTTTTTAAAAAATATTTTGCTCTAGTTTTTGGCTGGACATTGACTGTTGTAGGATATAGCCAGAGGCCTGAAGAGAAAATCTATGTCTTTGATAGCTACTGGTGATTCTGTATATCCTCTAAAATGTAGACCTTAAGGTCTTAAGACAAATCTCAATGAAAACAAATTTAACCCAAACCCAATAAAAGCACTTAGATCACAGGTAGTGATTTAGTGTTATATCATTTATTTTATTTCAGAAAAATGCTTATAATATCTAGAACTGATATATTGTTATTGATATATATTTAAGGAATTTCTGGAGAGGGAACATTGTTATAATCAATAAAGTCAGAAGTATGCTGTACTTAGGTTATAATGGGCATTGGGCCATGTGTAACAAGTCTAGAAGATGAAATAGAGGGGGATTTGGCAGACTTTTCTGAAGAACCACATTCCACTGAGCTGCTCTATTCAAAATGACAGACAAAATGGTGGGGTTTGTTACAAAGAGCATTATGAACAAAACAACTTGCATATTACTCCCATAAACCCATGTGTCCAGTCTACTAGAATACTATGTGAAGTGAAGTTTTGGTTGATGTATATAAAAAAATTAGGAACACCCTAGAGAAAAAGTCATATGAGAATAAGCCTTCTGTTTGTGAGAAGGACAGACTTAAGAGTGGTTTATTTAAGTGTAGTAGAAATAACCCCTTTTAATTTATCAATGTAAACTGGTGTAAACAATTGTTTGCTAAAACATATCTAGAAGTTCCACTGCAAAATATCAATTTTACCTAAACTAAACCTAATTTACATCATAAAAAGTTACTGTATTATTGCATTTTTTGGTTCTATATAGGGTGTTTTACGGGGCAGAGGGAGTTTATTTCAGCTAAAAAATTGTGATGAAAATGAAAAAATATATTTTCTGAGGAATTTCTTATTCGTGGCTTCAAATAACAATATAGTTCTCAGTAATTGAAGGGTTTCTAAAGGTGACGAAATATTGGAATAAATATTATTAGCAGCAAAGACAAATAAATCTGTTTTTAAATACCAGGGCTACAAATTTCAAAGTTGTTGTTGTTTTTGCTTTGCTTTTAAAAAACACATGGACACAGGGAGGGGAGCACTACACACTTGGGTCTGTTGGGGGGAAACAGGGGAGGGTCAGTGGGGGTTGGGGAGATGGGGTGAGATAGCATGGGGAGAAATGCCAGATATAGGTGATGGGGAGGAAGGCAGCAAATCACAATGCCACGTGTGTACCTATGCAACAATCTTGCATGTTCTTCACATGTACCCCAAAACCTAAAATGCAATAAAATAAATTTAAAAAATAAATAAACCAGTACCATGCAGTTTTGGTTACCATAACCACAGCATTATAGTATAATTTGAAGTAGGGTTATCTGATGCTTTCAGCTTGGTTCTTTTCACTTAGCATTGCTTTGGCTATTCTCAAGCTCTGTTGTGGCTCTATATTAATACTTTTTCCTAGTTCCATGAAAAATGATGTTGGTATCCTGCTGTGGATAGCGCTGAACCTTTAGATCATTTTGGGAAACATAACCTTTTTATTTTTCATTTTTAATGATTTAAATTTATTATAATCTTATGAAGCTTTGAGAAGAAAATCTAGGCAAAACCATTCCGGACATAGGTATAGGCAAGGACTTCATGACCAAAACACCAAAAGCATTGGCAACAAAAGCCAAAATAGACAAATGGGACCTAATCAAACTCCACAGCTTCTGCACAGCAAAAGAAACAGTCATTAGAGTGAATCAGCAACCAACAGAATGCGAATAAGTTTTTGCAGTCTACCATCTGACAAAGGGCTGATATCCAGAATCTACAAAGAACTAAAACAGATTTACAAGAAAAAAACAAGCCCATTCAAAAGTGGGAGAAGGATATGAACAGACACTTTACAAAAGAAGACATACATGAGGCCAACAAACATATGAAAAAATGCTCATTATCACTGGTCATTAGAGAAATGGAAATCAAAACTACATTGAGATACCATCTCACGCCAGTTAAAATGGTGATCATTAAAAAATCTGGAGACAACAGATGTTGGAGAGGATGTGGAGAAATAAGAATACTTTTACACTGTTGGTGGGAGTGTAAATTAGTTCAACCATTCTGGAAGATTCCACATGTGTGGCGATTCCTCAAGGACCTAGAAATAGAAATTCCATTTGACCCAGCAATCCCATTTCTGGGTATATATCCAAAGGATTATAAATTGTTCTACTATAAGAACACATGCACACGAATGTTCATTGCAGCATGGTTTACAATGGCAAAGATATATAACCAAGCCAAATGCCCATCGATGACAGAATGGACAGGGAAAATGTGGCACATATACACCATGGAATATTATGCAGCCATCAAAAATGATGAGTTAATGTCCTTTGTAGGCACATGGGTGACCCTGGAAACCATCATTCTCAGCAAACTGACACAAGAGCAGAAAATCAAACACTGCATGTTCTCACACATAGGCGGTTGTTGAACAATGAGAACACATGGATACAGGGAGGGGAGCATCACAAATTGAGATCTGTCGGGGGGAAGTAGGGGAGGGACAGTGGGGGGTGGGGAGTTGGGGAGAGATAGCATGGGTAGCAATGCCAGATATAAGTGATGGGGAGGAAGGTAGCAAATAACACTGCCACGTGTGTACCTATGCAACAATCTTGCATGTTCTTCACATGTACCCCAAAACCTAAAATGCAATAAAAAAATTAAAAAAAGAAAGTTTCAATAATACAGTTTTATTGTAGTAAAAAATATATAACTTAAAATATATCACCATAACCATTTCTAGGTGTAGAGTTCAGTAGTGTTAAATATACACATATATTTATTTATAAGTATATTTAATATTTGTGGATATATAGTAGGTGTATGTATTTATGGGATACAATAAATATTTTGACATAGACATGCAATGTGTAATAGTCATATTAGTGTACATTGGGTATGCACCTCCGAGACCATTTTACCCTTTGTGTTACAAAAAATTCAGTTATACTCTTTTAGTTATTTTAAAATGCACAATTATATTACTTTAATTTACACTAATTAAATCACCTGATTGTACTAACAGGTTCTAGGTCTTATTCTTTTGTTCTAGTTTTTGTTCCCATTAACCATTCCCATGTCCTCTGCACCATCCCTCACTACGCTTTTCAGCCTCCGGTTACCATTATTCTATTCCTTACATTGATAAGTTCAGTCATGTTGATTTTTAGATCCCATGAATAAAAACATCCAAAATTTATCTCTGTTCCTGGATTATTTTACTTAACATAATGACCTGCAGTTTCATCTTTGTTGTTACAAGTGACAGGATCTTATTCCTTTTGACGTGCTGCTGGATTCAGTTTGCAGGTATTCTATTGACAGAGATGTAGACGAATGGAACAGGATAGAGAACCCAGAAATAATGCTGCAACCCTACAGCCATCTGATCTTCAACACAGCCAACTTAAAGAGACAATGAGGAATGGCTCCCTATTGAATAAAGCCGCTGTGATAACTGGCTAGTCACACTCAAAAGAATAAAATTGGACCCCTCCCATTCATCAAAGAACAAAATTAACTCAAGATGGATTAAAGATTTTAATGTAAGAACTCAAAACTCTAAGAATCCTTGAAGAAAACCTGGGAAACAATATTCTGGACACCAGCCTTGTGAAATAATTTATGACTAAAGTCTCAAAAATTAGTTGCAACAAAAAAATTGACAAGTGGAATATAATTAAACTAAAAAAATCTACTGCACAGCAAAAGTAACTATCAACAGAGTAAGCAGACAACCTGCAGAATGGGAGAAAATATTCACAAACTAAGCATTTGAAAAAGGTCTAATATCTAGAATCTATAATGAAGAAGGAACTTAAACAAATCAGCAAGCAAAAACACAACTCCACTAAGAAATGGGCAAAAGACATGAAAAGACGGTTCTCAAAAGAAGACTTAGAAGCAGCCAACAGACATTGAAAAATGCTCAACATTACTAATCATCAGAGAAATGCAAGTAAAAACTGCAGTGAGATACCATCTCACCATCAGAATTGCCATTATTAAAAAGTCAAAATACAACTGATGCTGGGGAGGCTGTAGAGATAAGGGAATGCTTATACACTGTCAGTGAGAATGTACGTTAGTTCAGCCACTGTGAAAAGCAGTTTGGCAATTTCTCAAAGAATTTAAAACAGAACTACTATTTGGCCCAACAATCTAATTACTGAGTATACATCCAAAAGAGTTTATATTGTTCAAGCAAAAAGACACGTGCACATGTATGTTCATAGCGTCACTGTTCACAATAGCAAATACATGGAATCAACCTAAGTGCCCATCAGTGCTAGATTGGAAAAAGAAAACGTAGTACATATACACCATGGAATTTTATGTAGCTACAAAAAAGAGCAAAATCATGTCTTTTGCAGCAACATGAATGCAGCAGGATGCCATTATCCTAGGTGAATTAACATAGAAACAGAAAACCAAATAACATATGTTCTCACAAGTGGGAGAAAAACATTGGATACTTGTGGATGTAAAGATGGCAACAGTAGACACTGTGGACTAATGGAGAGGGAAGAAGTGGAGGGAGACAAAGATTGAAAGACTATTGATTGCTATGCTCAGTACCTGGGAGATGGCATCAATTGTACTCCATACTTCAATATCATGTTATATACCCAGTTAACAAACTACATTTGTATCCCTGAATCTATAGTAAAAGTTGACATTATAAAATATAATAAAAATAAAACATAAGAGTTACAAGTGTCACATGTGATAGAAATCCTTGTTCCCTTGAAATAAAGTGTTTAGTAAATTATGCAATAACTCTGTATATGAGAGCTGCTTGATATAGTTATTTTTATCATTAACTACACGAACAATCTTGCCTCAATATCTGTACATACTTTAATTCTTATTTGTATGACTACTGCATGAAGTACAATACAGTGTGCAATTTAGGAAACTGCCCTAAAAATTACACAGTATAAGAATTTTTTTTAATACAAATGGTTACAATAAAAAGTTGGAAGTGCATTATAAGAGTGGCAGAAAATTGTAAAGTACTGTTTTTGATAAAAGAACTGAGTTCTCCCTTTACTCAGGAATATGCTTTATGAAACTTGATTTTATTTGATTTCTGTTGGTAGTATGTAGAGAATCTGAATATGAAATGGAATAGGAGTTGGCATGTTTGAGAAGCTGTTTATATAAAGTAGAAAAAAAACATGAACAAATTATCAAGGCGGGGATATGTTTTTTGTGTGCAGTAATTGACAGTTAATTTGGGACAATACAAAAATATGGCCAAACGGTGGGAAGATTTAAACTTAAGGCTTAGTAAAGGAATTCTAAACAAACAATAATAAAGTGGAGATGAGAATATTTTGTAATATTTGTAGTCTCACGCATCACCTAATTAAAAAATAGCATTTCAGGTTTGGACAATATGCTATATCTTGCATGTCATTTTGCATAAGATGTACTGATTCCATAGCTTCAATTGCATTTAAGTTAAAGCTATGGAACCAGTACATCTTATGTAAAATGACGTGCAATATATAGCATATTGTCCAAACCTGAAATGCTATCTTCCAAAATATGTTTATTTCAAGAGATGAAAATTATGCTTTTCATGCTTTGTATTGTAGAAGAGGAAGGAAACACTTTAAAAAAATTATAAATGGACATTCAAGTATGAGCACTTTTTTTTCCTTTAGAGAGTGGACATATCTTAAGAAATCTTCCTTTGACCTGTAGTTCATTCTAAAGTGTTTAGGACTGAGAACTCATTCAATTTCTGGGTCAATGATATACAATTTATATGTATAATACTTAGGATATATAAGAATCTCTAAGCATATTTGAATCAACATTATTTCAGCATAAAATTTTAACAAGGAATGTCACAATAAAATATGGTTCTAAAATAGATGATATAGAACCTTTAACCTTGCTGCCTATTTGAGTAATGGCTATTCCCTTTTTTAAAAAATTGATATTTTTGATATTTGTTTCCAGTTATAATTTTTAAGATTTTAGTAGTAGTTTAATGTCTGCCATGTCAATTAAAGCACTTGATACAAATATTATAATAAATTAATTATAAAGAAGGTATATACATATATTCAAATATGTATAATTATTGAAAACAAAGATAAAGCAACTGCAAATTCTGCTTGCTTCAGTGAAAATATTCAGATAATCAAGGAAGATCCTGTATATGACAGATGTTAAGACGTTTTGCAAAGCAGTACTGTTTTAATTGAAAATACTAATTAAGTAGGCTTCATCCGGGGGATGCAAGGCTGGTTCAACATACGCAAGTCTATAAACGTAATTCACCACATAAACAGAACCAAAGACAAAAACCACATGATTATCTCAATTGATGCAGAGAAGGCC
>NW_016107817.1:920856-961796 GCF_001604975.1 Cebus imitator | reverse complement strand
TTCCTATGCAACAATTTTGCATGTTCTTCACATGTACCCCAAAACCTAAAATGCAATAAAATAAATAAATGGGAAAAAAAGTTAAAAAAAATACTAATTATTTGCCAGATATTTTAAATTGTATGTCAAAATTGATTACAGTTATTGTTTTATTCAAAATTTTTATGCTTCATTTATTTGTTTGCTTGCTTGTTTGTAACCTGCTACAAAAGAAACCCTTCTCTTGTTTTAAGGCTCCTGTAAGCATTAGTCATCTTTGCAGTAAAGACTGGCTCTGACCACAAATAAAGATTAATGTTCTTTATTTCCATGTGGTGGCTGGCCTCTTGGTAGATGGTATGTACTTATGAATGATTCAGCACCTCTATTAAAATAGGTTTATTTAGAGCTTGATATCTCATATGTGGCTACAAAGTAGATTGAGACTGTAAAGTCTAACATGCTTTTAATGAGTCAATTATACAAAGTAGATTGAGACTGTAAAGTCTAACATGCTTTTAATGAGTCAATTATAAAAATTATTTTATAATTTTTAATTATAATTAAAAATACAAATAAATTATAAATAATTCTGAAGTCAAACCTAGTTTACAATGTTTCATAAATAGCCTAATAAATGGGATAAATTGAAAGCTTGGAGTCACGATAATATTTAATGAAGATTCTATACCTTTGTATTAATCAGTATTCCACTAGAAAAAAAAAAAACTATTAGGATAGTGGACAAATAGACAGATAGGTAGACAGATAGTGTTGTACAAATTGGCTTATGCTATTGTGGGGACTTACCAGGCATGTTTGCAATCCATAGGGCAAGCTGCCAGGAAGGACAGTTTCTCTGGAAGGGGCTGGCTGGAAACTGTGATGGGAGTTGATGGTATACTTTAGAGGCAGAATATTTTCTTTCTTCCCGTAACCTCAGTTCTGCTCTGAAGGTTTTTAAACTTATTGGATCAGGTCCACCGATATTATCAAGAATAATCTATGTTATTTAAAGTCAACAGATTGTAGCTGTTAATCATACTTACACAATAATTTCAAATAACACATAGATTAGTATTTGGTGGAATATCTGGGGATTATATCTTGCCAAATTGACACAAAATACTGACGAGTATATTCACAAGTATTGAGAAGAAGGCAAGGATATCCTCTTGCATTTCAAAATTGTACTGAAAGTCCTAGCTAGTGCAAATAAGGCAAGAAAAAATAAAAGTTATACATATTGGGGAAACATTTATATTTCATATGTCTAATAAACAATTTTATGTAGAATATTTAATAAAACCCCTTAAACTTAACAAAAAGAAAATCAAAATTAAAATTAAGCAAGAAGTATGAAAAAACCAATCACCAAAATTATGCAGAAGACATAAACATATGAAAAATGGCTATGTCATCATTTATCATTAAAGGAAGGCAAGTTAAAATCACAATTTAATATCTCTATCCACCTATTGGAGTGGCTGTAAAAAAAACACACGATGATGCTAATAGCTGGAGAGGATGCAGAATAAGAAAAATCCACATTTATTGATGGTGGTAATGCAAAAGTGGTACAACCACTTTGAAAGAGAGTTTGTCAATTTCTTATATATTCAGAAATAATCCTATCACAATACTTGGTATTCCTGTTCCTAAGTATTTATCCAACATATTGAAAAAATTCTACCTGCACAAAAATATGTATGTAAACATTTTAGAAGCCAAACTTGGAGTGAATATATAAACTATGGTACATATATACAATGGAATAATATTCGGTGATAAAAAGCTATTTTTCATGTAAGAACATGAATGTATCTTAGATTAATAGTGATAACTGGAATAAGCCAGACAGAAATGCTGTATACTGTATAATTTCATTTATATGGCACTATGTGAAAGGCAAGCTATAGATAAGTAAAATATATCAGTAATTGCCAGAGATTTGTGAAGGTGCAAATTTTGAGAAGCAAATTTTATTAGAATAGAAGAACTAATTTTTGTGTTACTGGAGCGGTAACTATATAACTCTATACATCTTTCAGCACCCATAGAAATTTTCTACACATAACGTGAACCTTAGTGTGTACAATTAAAAAATAAAAGTTGAAATAGGTATCAGAGGATCCTGGCATAGAAGGCAGAATATGAGAAGAAAATCTAACATAATAGAAATATATAATATAACCTTATCGAAAGAGTGTAGAAAAATGTTGCAAAGCCACCTAAGTGATATGGTTTGGTTCTGTGTCCCCACCCAAATCTCATCTCAAATTCTAATCAGCATGTGTTGAGGGAGGGACCTATAATTCCCATGTGTTAAGGAGAGAGATGATTAGATCTGGTTTCCCCATGATATTCTTGTGATAGTTAGTTCTCATGAGATCTGAAGGTTTTATAAGTTTTTGGAAGTTCTTCCTTCACTCTTCTCTCTTTCTTGCCTGCAGTCATGTAAGATGTACTTGCTTCCTCTTCTGCCATGATTGTAAGTTTCCTGATGCCTCCCCAGCCATTCAGAACTGTGAGTCAATTAAACCTCCTTTGTTTATAAATCATGCGGTCTCAGGTAGTATCTTTATAGCAGTATGAAAACAGACTAATACACCAAATAACTTTGCAAAATGATGTTTGACTGGCAAGTATAAATCTAAAGACTAAAGAAACTACATATAAATGCTGTATTTTAGTTGACAAAGTTTGTTTCTCAAAATGAAAGCTAAATAATTATATAAAGAATCTCATTATTGATTCACAGCTACACTATCTGTAACTTATCTTCTTCTATTTTATCCACACATTCTATACCAGTCCTGTTGGCATTCTAAATTCACTATGTGTACAAATCATGGGATCATTTCCTGCTATAACTCCAGTTTCTAATTCTGTTGTAATATTTTATGCCCTTGACTTCATCTTTCTGATATTTTCTAGTTTTCTTGGGTCATGTGACTTTTGATTTCTCTCTGTTTTCTCAGAAGTGGATGGATCCTCCACAACTCTACCTGTGCCTTATTTATGAAAAATGTGCAACTACAGTTTCTTTATTCATAATTCTATTAATTTATTTTTAATGGTGTTTTCCTGCCCTCTGGCCAATTGTATGTTTTTAAATCTTAATGTGTCTAGAGCATACTTCAACCTCAAACTCTCATGTTTAGCATTTTAATTGATATTACATAGTAATTAGTATGTTTTATTGACTTATTTAAAGTTGCATTTGAATATTATACAGATTTTCAGATATGCACTATTTAAATATTAAGGTATTTATTTTATATTCTGCTTAGATACTATAACACTCATTAACATATTTTCCTTCTTTATCTCTCATTAACAGTAATATATTTTCATACATTTTAATTTAAAATGCATAGTAACTTAGAAGTACTTTTGCAATGAAACTTAAGAATACAAGCTCTTTATTCTTCTAAGAAAATTTTAATTAGTCAATATTTGAGTACATAACGTATTAAAGATAATAAGCCTATCTAAGTCTCAGCAGATCAAATTTACTTTCCAGTTCCCTTTCCTACATGTGAATAAACTCAGTACAAATTCTGGATTTTGTCAGGCCTTGAGGCAAATTCAGAATTTACTAATAGAAACCAAAATAGAAAGGTTCCTTGTAGCAAATGCCAGAAGAAGTAATTTTTTTCCACCACATTAAATAAAAATGAAATCACAGTGCTAATGAGATACTTGAAGTTGTTATATCGGAAAATAAAATTGTGAATTCTCCTTAATAAAACTTGGAACAATAAAAATGAAACAAACAAAAGAAAGCGGATCGATTCATAAATTATCTCAAAAAATATGCCACACACACCAATTCTGTTTTCCATATACACAACACTAAATGCTCCCATTTATTTCAACCCAAGCATTATAATTTTCATTCTGTCAGACAATATTTCTGTAAACAGCACCTAAAAAAGGACTATTCAAAGCAGAAGGAAAACAACTAAGTTTACAAATGTAATTTGTATGTAAAAAGGTGCAAATAAGTGAAGACTTATTCAGGAAATCATCCCTGAAATGTATCTGAATGAGTATAAATAATGATGTTTCTATTAAAGTTAGTGTACACGTCATGGTGGGGAGCATAGTATGGGTACTGTATTACTTGAGCTTAATGTTTCTAGTGTCTGTTTTCTATTACATTTGATAGTTGTACATGTACTCTAACTACGAAAACAAAAATATAAACCAAAAAATAAAGAGAATATAACACTTCTCTTCTGCACCCACATGTATTAGGCTTTTAAGTGTCGCATAGTGTTTTGTGCTTTTTTTAAAAACTGAAAAAGAAAAACAGTCTCATTCCATTACCCAGGTTGCAGTGAACTGGCGCAATCTTGGCTGACTGAGACCTCTGTCTCCCAGATTCACCCGATTCTCATGGCTCAGCTTCCCAAGTAGCTGGGGTTATAGGCACACACCACCCCGCCTATTTTGTTGGTTTTAAAAGAGGCCAACAGATGGCCTCCCTACCTGCTACTGCAACTTAATTTGTTGCTGTGTCATCACTGCAAATTTCCTAAAAATCTATCAACCCTAAGATGAGACATTGAATTTAGTTATCATCTTTCTCTAAAAGACAATCTAAATAAATTTTATCACACACTCCACTACTTATTCTCTTTTACTTTAAGAAACTATTTTAGAACACTTAGATTTGTAGAAAAACTGAAGACATAATATAGAGTTTCCAATTCACAAATACCCTGCTATAAGTTCCCCCTATTATTAAATGCTTATTATGTAAATATGGTATACTCATTGCAATTACAGAAATAATGTTGATTTTTATATTGTTGTTCTGTAAATTCCATGCTTTATTCATATTTTCTTTTTGTGTTTCATGCATAATCCCGTTCGGGGTATTGTATTGTATTTAGTTGTTATGTCACATTAGGCTACCTTAATTTTGACAATTTCTTGGACTTTTCTTGTTTTCAGTGACCCTCACCATTTTGAAAATAATTTGTCAGGCATTTTGTAGAATATTTTTCAGTAGGGTTTGTCTGGTGTTTTTTCTCATAATTTGACTGGGATTATGGGATTTGGGGAAGAAAAGCATAGATGTGAAATGCCATTATCCAGAATATCATATCATTGGTATAAACTATCAACCTGACATATTACTGTTGATATTTACCTTGATATCCTGGCTGAGGTAGTTTTGTCAGGTTTCTGCATTGTGAAGGTATCCTTTTTATTCTTTTTACCATACTCATCTAGAAGGACATTTCTATGTGTAGTTCACATCTAATAATTACAGTTAATGTTCCACTTTCTTGAGAGCTACCTAAATTATTTGAGATTCTTCTGCATGGGAGATTTGTTTCTTCACTTCCATTCATTTATTTATTGAATTATTTATATTAGTATGAACTGATGGATATATATTTTATATTATGGGTTATATATAAATACAATTTTATTTTCTTCTTCAACTTTTTTCAGATGTAGCCAATGGGAGCTCTTTCAGTTGGCTCCTGTCTACCTTTGACATATCACTGTCAATTTGTGTGTGTATGTGTGTGCGCGCACACGTGTGCGGTGTGATTTGAGCATGCTTTACATTATGGCACTCTGAAATGCACCACTTCTTCTTGTATCTTTGCTTTCTTAGTCCTAGAGTCAGCTGTTTCTTCAAGCAATCCTATCTCCTTTTATTGGAGAATGACATTAGACATGAAGATTTTAGGCTACACATACTGGCTCATGCTTACAGTCCCAGAACTTCTTGGAAGCCAAGGTGGGAGGATTGCTTGAGGCCAGGATTTGAGACCAACATAGGGAGTGTGGCCAACATAGGGAGACCTCACCTCTTAAGAAACAAACAAACAAACAAACAAAATAGCCAAGCATGGTAGCTAATACCTGTATTCATAGTTATTTGGGAGGCTGAGGTGGAAGGATCCCTTATGCCAGGAGGTTGAGGCTGCAGTGGGCTATGGTCATGCCACTGCACTCCAGCAAGGGAGAGACAAAGCCTACCTCAACAAAGCAAAAAAAGAAATTAAAAAAAAAAAAAAAAAAAAAAAAAAAAAAAAAAAAAAAAAAAAAAAAAAAAAAAAAAAAAAAAAAAAAAAAATAGAAATGAAGATTGTAGTGTTAGGTGTTTAGTGTATGTTTGTAAGTAATTTCTATTAGTCCATTTATTTATTCTTTGATTTTTCTTTTCCTTCAGTTTTTATCTTTTCTGGTTGTAACTTTTTCATGGCTCCATTTTATCTCATCCCTTAGCATATTAATGTTGTGTATTTTAAAAAATTTTAATGATTGTTCTAGAATTTCCAATATACATGTTTGACAAATCTTATTTCATCATAAATTAACATTATACTACTTCATGGATAATGAAGGTAATTTACAACTGCATTCCCAATTCTTCCCTTTCATCATTGAAGATATTATTGTTACAATTATGTCATTTATTTGTATGCTCTAATCATTCAATACACTGTTACTATTATTACTTTGCACACAGGGTTATCTTTTAAATAAATAAAGAGTAAGAAAAATGTCATCTTTTTTTTTATTTTTCTTCATTTACCTTCTTTCTCTGCTGCTCTTGTTTGCTAGATTTGAGTTTCTGGCCTATGTCATTTTCTTCTCCCCAAAGGACTTCTTATTAACATATGTGCAGAGAAATTCTACTGGTGATGATTTCCCTCAGTTGTGAGTGTGTGTGTTCGTGTGTGCGTGTGTATGTGTATTTGTATGTATGTCTGAAAAAGTCTCTACTTTTATTTATAGAAGAAGAATTTCATTGGAAATATAATTTTAGTTTGGTGGTTTGGCTGTTTGGTTTGGTTTTTTAATCAACACTTTAGATGTTTTGTTTACTCTTACTTTACTTGCATGCTTTCCTATAAGACGTCTACTCTAAGTCTTATTACTCAATAGGTAGTGTGTGTGTGTGTGTGTGTGTGTGTGTGTGTGTGTGTGTGTGTGTATTACTCAATAGGTAATGTATATATATTTATTCCTCTGATTGCTCTAATTTATATTTATACTTATATATATATATATATATTTTATTCCTCTGATTTCGATATTTTCTCTTTGTCACTGGTTTTCTGCAATTTAAATATTAAATGATTATATGTAGGTATTTTGATGTTTGTCTTCTTTGGTTTTCTTTGTTATTCCTGGATATGTGGGATGCTGACTGTCATTAACTCTTACCCATTGTTACTTCAAATAGTTGTCCTTTTTCTCTTTTACTTCATAATCAATTATTTACATTCAAATAAAAAGGAAAAAACTCTTGGAATTGTCTCAATTATCTCAAAGATCTTGGAAAATGTGTTTTCTTTTTTTTCTTCTTATATCTCAGTAAAGAAGTTTCTATTGATCTGCTTCAAGCTTACTAATTCTTTTTTCTGCCATGTCTAGTATACTGTGGATTCCATCAAAAATATTCCTGTCTTATTTCAGTATTACTGGCTCAATTTCTTTGGAGACAGAATTACATTTTAGACTAATATGATTATCTGTAAGCTCTTGCATTCTGTCTACTCTTTCTATTAGAGATTTAGCTATTAAAATATATTTTTAAAACTGCCTGATAATTCCAAAATCTATATCATATCTGAATCTGGCTCCAGGTTGAGGTCTTCTCTTCAAACTGTGTTTTTTCTTGCCTCTTAGCATGTCTTGTATTTTTTTATTCCACATTCCAGACATGAAGTATTGGGTAAGATGCACTGAGTTAAATAGGATTAGTGTACTGTTTTATGCTAATCTGCTAGAAGTTGGGCTTTTTTGTGTTTGTTTTTAAAGTTTACTGTAACTGTATTTGCCAGGAGTTTTGAATTTCTCAAGTGTGTTTGTTTATATTTCTCCTATTTTCTTGGGGTTTCCCTAGGAACACCTTCTTAAATAGAGCTGGAGAGTTGTATTCCTGCCAGCTGTAATCCATGGCTCCTATGCTAAACTTCTGTTGATGTGGTCATAAAAGCTGGAGGAGATAAACAATTCTATACTTTAATGACTAAATCTCTGTTTTTTATTGCATCTGTATTCCTTGGTTGTGAACTCTGAAGGTGTTTCTTAGTTTATGGGTTTATTACATATTCCTAGTTTTTTTTTTTTGTTTCTCTGTTTTTTTTTTTTTTTTTCATTTTTTTTTTTTTTTGTTTTTTTTTTTTGTTTTTTGTTTTTTTTTTTTTTTTTTTCTTTTACACCATCTCTTCAGTCCTCAGATGTCCAAAAACATGACAACCTTTCTCTCATAATGTAACATGTGACCATGCTTTTAATTTCACTAAGAAAATAAACCCAGTAACATTACAACCTTATTTCCCCACCTCAAATTTTACTAGCTTAGCTTACCTACAAATTCTGAATCTTACCTACAAATTTTGCCTTCATTCTAGTTTTATTAGAAGTGTGGGCCATCCATCGGATAAGGGTATTCTCTTACCTATTAAATGTCTTCTGTAATTAGCTCCTCTAGTACATTATGATTTCCTCTCTCTTCTGAATATTTCTGAAGATATAGTGTATGTTGCAACATTCTTGATGAAAAAATCAACCCTCGTTTTCTAGCTACTGCTCTGTTTTATTCTATACCATAGACAAATAAGCAAGTTGTCAATGATTCTTACCTTTACTTCCTCACATTTTGATATTTGGTCAGCTTTTAGCATAGCTAACCAGTCAGTGGTTTTAAGCATCATGTTGTTTGACTGATATTTAATGAATGTCTACTTGATGTGATTTTTTTTGTTTCTGTTTTGTTTTGTTTGTTTTTGAGTCAGAGTCTTACTCTGTCACCCAGTTTGGAATGGAGTGAGTATTATTTTGGCTTACTGCAACCTCTACTTCTCAAGTTCAAGCAATTCTCAGGCCTAATTCTCCTGAGTAGCTGGGATTACAGACATGTGTCATTCTACTTTGTTAATTTTTGTATTTTTAGTGGAGATGGAGATGGGTTTTCACCATGTTGGCCAGGTTGGTCTTGAACTCCTGACCTCAAGTGATCTGCCTGCCTTGGCCTCTGAAAGTGCTAATATTACACCTCTGAGCCACTGTGCCCCACCATCTACTTGATGTGAAGCACTGTTCTAGGCAGAAGAAGGCGGTAAAAAAGACAATGTATGTTTTGGGTGGAAACTACATTCTAGAAGGGCAAAGAGAGATAATAAAATGAAGGAAATAATTTGTAATCTTGACTGTATGCTGTGAAGGAAAAGAAAATAAGGTTTTGGCATACAAAATGCGAAAAAGAAGACTTTTGTAAGGGTGAGTTCACTCTGTCAGGGTGACTCAGCAGAAACTTTATGTAAAAGTTTTGTTTTTGTGGCTTCAGAATCTTGCCTGACTTTATAGTGTCACTGTCTCTTTTACTAGTTCTTCCTTCTGAGCCTAACTTTAAATATTGTATTGCTCCTGGTCTCAATTCTCAAGTAATGTTTCTTTTCTATAACATTCTCTCCATAGTTCTTCTCATCCTGTACCATAACTTTAAAATTCATTTAAAGCTAGTAAGTTTTACATTTATAATTTTAGCCTTGATCACTAAATTGAGCATTAGACCTATATACCCAATTGCCTACTCAGTATATCTCCAAAAATTGAAGCTTGATTTACCCTCTCTCCAAATCTGTGCTTTTCCTGTCTTTCACATTGCAACATCCCCTACTGTTTACCCAATATTGATGTCCCAAATATCAAAATCACCAGATGGCTTTTGGTAGCCACTTGACCACAATAAGCACAGCTTAGAAGTGTGTGTGTAGAGGAGAACTGAATGTCCAAAGGTACCATTGCCTAAAACCAGGAAGAAAAGTTCGTGAGTAAATTGCCCAGTGTTGTCATTTATATGGCTATACAAGATACATAAAAAGGCATTCTACACATTCCCCTAGAGATCTCAACAGAATCATCGTCCAAGATTAACACATATTTATGTTGCCCTGTCTTCCTTGTCTGTCTCACTGTCCTCACTCCTTCATATGTTTTTTATGAGATTAATTCATCAAAAATCTGAAACTCTAATATTCTTCTCAGGGAATTTTAGATAAATCTAAATTAAGTTAGTTATCTTTGATTTCTTTTAGACTGACCACCTACTCTTAAGCCATCAGCTTAAACTTCTCTTCAACTCTATTTTCAAAATATATCTCTTAAATTCAACCATGTCTCATCGCTTATACTGTTGCTCTGATAAATGACAAAATCCTCATTTTTTACAGTTGGACTCCATGTACTCCATTCCTTGGAGTAAATGAATAACCATAAACAACCCCTTTCTTCTCTTTTCCCTAGCACATTTCTCTATACAGCAGTATAATTTGAGCATTATAAGGTGGAAATAAATTAAATCCTTTCTTTATATGTAATTTGACATCGCACATAAGTTTATTTTCAAAGGCCATCATGATTTCTTTCATTCCTTCCTGTGTGACTTCCTGTAAAAACATTCTCCCCCTTTCTTATTATATCCCAGGCTTTCTGTCTTTTTCTTCTATTTATTATATGTTGCAAATTTGTCCCTGCCAAGGACCATTTTATTTGTTGTAACATGTGCCTTTTATTTTTCTTTACTTGACCCTTTCTCATGACTTTGTTCTCTCCTCACATAGCTACTCCCTCCTGTCCATCCAATCTAAAATATTCCACTCATGCTCTTCTTTATCCTTCTTTCTTGTTTTATCCCTTTGCATAGCATTCCTCACAATCAGAAATTATACTCTCATTATTAGTTCATGTTTTAGCTGTCATCTTCTTTCACTAGCATGTAAATTTCTTGAGGCCAAAACCTCATCACTTTAACAGAAGGAATAAGACCTCTGATGCAAAATGAGGGTAAAGTAGCTGAAATCAATCATAAGATACTTTTAAAATTTTCAGCATATTTTGAACATAGTAAGTATTGTATTACAAGTAATTATAAAGAAATTATATGAAGTTATGGAAATGAGATATTTGGAACATAAGTATTATAAAACAACATAAATATATCTGAGTTGAGTTTACTCTAGGCAGATATAAAATATATACTTTATTTGGGGACTAAATTTTAAGTGAACTCGGGAAAACACAAGAATATAATTTATGGTCATTTAAATGAAGATGATAAGTTTTCATGGTGATAAAATCTTGAGTTAGTTGAGTTTAATGTGAAGTCATTTATTGGAAGAAAGTAGTACACAGATCAATAGTTACTCTGGGAAAGAAACACATTCTGCTCAAAAACACATGAAGATTTAGTGGTATGATCAGTGCAGAAACCTTTTGTCACCTAGATTATATTTGATTTTATCTCTTTGTTCTGCAGATTTAAAACATGCATTGTCAAACTGTCATTTACATTCATCTTGTGGCTGATTAATAACCATTGGAAACATAAATGTTCACATACATAATTTAAACTGATGTATACTATATATTCTGTAAACTGAACGAGAAGAAGAAAATCAATTTATCACTACTAGCATTTGTGCAAAAGACCTCTTAAATTAATATTGACACAATTTTTTAAGAGCAATTGATGTTATCTTTTAGAAAGCTAGATATTTTGCCTTGTGACCTGTTAAGTATTGACAGGGAAGTTTGTAGAAAATAAACTCCAGGATATTTACCTAAACTTAGAGTCTAAAATATATGATTTTGTGTAGGATATAGAAGAGCAAGGTAACAGAAAACTATGAATGTAGTTTTTATCTTCTTTTGGTAATGCTAATTACTCTCTGGATGTATTATTTTTCTATTGATCCTGTAACAAATTACTATAAACATAGCAGCTTGAAACAATACCAGTGTATTAGCTCACAGCATGTATGACAGAAATCAGACCAAAAATAGTGTGTACCAGGCTTCCCTGCTTAGGGTCTCATATGGTGGAAATCACAGTGTCACAGGTAATGTCTCACCTGGAGCTACAAATCTCTTCCAAGCTCTTTCAGATTGTTGGTAGAATTCAGTTCCTGGATTCACATTCTCTAAGGACTCAGGGGTTGTGCCTTTTACCTTTAAAGTCAGCAGCAGAAACTTTCTGACATTGTTGAATCTCTCTCGTGCTTAGAATCCCTTACTTCTGTCTCTGACATCAAAATCCAGGTTTAAAGGGCTCATGTAATTAGGTCAAGACTGACTGTCTCCTTTTTTTTTTTTTTTTTTTTTTTTGATGGAGTCTCACTGTGTCACCAAGCTGGAATGCAGCGTCATGATCTCGGCTCACTGCAACCTCCGCCTCCCAAGTTCAAGGGATTCTCCTGCCTCTCAGCCTCCCGAGTAGCTGAGACTACAGGCTCACACCACCACGCCTGGCTAATTTTTGTATTTTTAGTAGAGATGGGGTTACACTATGTTGGCCAGGATGATCTTGATCTCTTTACCTCATGATCCACATACCTCAGCTTCCAAAGTGCTGAGATTACAGGCATGAGCCAGATAATTTTCCTTTTTTAAAAGTCCATTGCTACATACAATGTATCCTAAATATGGAAATATGACCCATCAAAATTGCCATGCCTGAGATTATGAAGAGCATATCCACCAGAAAGCATCAATCTTGAGAGGCCATCTTAAAATTCGGCCTGGGCCGGGCGCGGTGTTTCACGACTGTAATCCTAGCACTTGGGAGGCCAAGGCGAGTGGATCACAAGGTCAAGAGATCGAAACCATCCTGACCAACATGGTGAAACCCCATCTCTACTAAAAGTACAAAAATTTAGCTGGACATCGTGGTGCGTGACTGGAGACCCGGCTACTTGGGAGGCTGAGGCAGGAAAATTGCTTGAAACCGGAAAACAGAAGTTGCAGAGAGCTGGGATCATGCCACTGCATCCCAGCTTGGGGATAGAGCGAGACTCTGTCTCAAAAATGTGTGTGCGTGTGTGTGTGTGTGTGTGTGTGTGTGTGTGTGTGTATTCTGCCTGAATTTTGAGTAATGCCACCTGACTAAAATACTTGTTTTTCCTTCTCCAATTAGAAACAAGAAATACATTTGATTACATTCAAGCTAAATATTTATTAAAAACCTTTATTAAGGACTTCAATAGAATTTGTAGATGCATATAACTATGTATGTTAAAATAACTCTACCCTAGAGGAATATTTTTGATTTGTATATTTTTATAAGTAAATGAAAAAGAGGTAGTTTGGGAGTTATAAAACAAATGTGCCTCTCTAATATGTTTGCAGGAAATATACTCTCCTTTCCATAAAAAATATTCCCATTAATTTCTTTTGCTCACCTATATTTATCATCACACATGACATTCTTTCTCTGTTGTTTAATAATTCAGAATACAGTTAGAAGATGCGCTTGCCTCAAGATAATTTCTCATATCCCCCCAAAGTATGCTCCATGTTATGGAGATGATGTATCACTTTTATATCTTGACATTCTAAAAGTAGGTAGATTTAACTTCTATGATAAACTGTAGTATATCTTATTATGGTATTCTGACTAGAATTCCTTTCCTCTAAACATTCTACTTTGCCTAGGCAATTTTTACACATTTTATTTAAATAATATGCTCAGGAGTTAGCCTCAAAAATTGGGGTGAAAAACTAAAATTATCATAAATAATTTGCAGCTCCTTGATTAAAAGGTGGGTTCCATTTCCCTATCTTTTGACTTTGTGCTGGATTTGAGACTTGCTTTACCCAACAGAAGGTAGCAGAAGTGAATTTTGTGCAAATTCTGTGTAACGGCTCAAGAAGCCCTGCTTTTTTGTACTCTTATTTTCTTGTTGCTTTGAGATTACTAGGTAAAAACAGTCTGAAATATGAGTAGAGAAGACCACCTGAGAGCCATGTAGGGCCATTCAGTATTTTTAGCTCCCAGCTAACCTTGTAATAAATTAATGCAGCATACTTAAAACCATATATTTAATTTTATTAAATAATTTGAATGTTTTATATTCCTATTAAGTAATATGTTTGCCTTGATGGCAAAAACTTTTATGTTTTGTGTTGTATTAGTCAAAAACCGTAGAAAATAGATTTAAATCAACAAAAATAACTCATAAAATTGAATCAACATGTAAAGAAACATTAGTGTTCTTGATTAATATGTCAGTCAAAATTTCAGAAACAGTATTTTAGCAAAGAAATACAGCAGGTTGTTAAGAACAACGGCTATGGAAATAGCAGTCCTCATTAGTAATCTTAGCTCTGATACTAATCTGAATAAATTACTTAATCTCTTTTTCCTTTAGTTTTCTCATCAGCAAAATACAGGCTTTTGATTTATAAGGTTATTGGAAATCTGGCCAAGTTAATATATGGAAATCTGTATAATAATTGTTTATTGCCACGTAATATATCATCAATACTAAGCAGTTTAAAAATAATACACATTATATTCCACTTTTCTGTGAGTTATACTCTGTCCATGGCTTAGCTGGGTTCTCTGCTTCAGATTCTTATTAAGCGGTAATGTATGTGTCAGCCTGTACTTTGGACTTACCACAAATTCAACTGAAGAAAGAACTTTTCTCAAGCTTTCTCAAGTTAGCAGAATTCATTTCCATTTTGGCCACAAAAGTGAAGGTTCTAGTTTCTTGCTAATGGCCACACTCAATTTCCAGAATCCTTCCGAAGTTCTTTGCCACATGAGCTTCTCCAGCAAGGCCACTGAATTTATGAAAATGTGTTTATTCAAATCCAGCAATAGAAAGAGTGAGTAACTAGCAGGATGGAGTCTTACAGAATATACTATAACTACACAGTAGCATCCAATCATATTTGCCACATTATATTACTTAGAAGAAAGCCACAGGTCCTACTCACACCAGAAGGGAGAGGATTATTTGAGGATGGAAATATCAGAAGACAGGAATTATGAAAGGCCATTTTAGAGACTGTCCACCAAAAACCCTTAGCTCAGTATGTGGAATAGAGTAAATGCAGAATGAATGTGAACTATCTAACAGTTGCTATAAAAATCTCATGACAAAATTGCAATAAAATATATAGCAATTGAAACAACAAAAAATTTACTATTAATAGTCATTATTTATGCATCTTCCTCTTGTGATTCTTAAAGCACATGTACACAAATAAACAGTAACCAGTTTGAAATAGTCTAATAGAAGATTTGAAAAGAGGAGGCAACTTAAAAGTCCTTGGTTCAGCCACTTGTCAC
The DNA here is from genome assembly GCF_001604975.1 of Cebus imitator. Classification (NCBI taxonomy): domain Eukaryota; kingdom Metazoa; phylum Chordata; class Mammalia; order Primates; family Cebidae; genus Cebus; species Cebus imitator. The sequence goes on along the minus strand of NW_016107817.1, from coordinate 946,696 downwards.
TGAACAGATAATCAGCAGCTAACATACCTGAGAGCTTGGCATTTACTCATTCTGGCTAAGCTTAAATGCACAGAATTTCTGAAAATGTACCTAAAACAATAGATTTGATAAGGGCTGAAATTCACTGGTCATTCTGATAAGGTTTAAGATGATCTATGACTCAAAGAGTTATCTCTGAAATAAGCATTTTGCATATCATTTTTCAAAATCTACTCTATATGGCAAAATAACTGAGAATCTGAAAATGGGTTATAAGAGGATTGTTTTTTATTATTTTCAGAATGAGTTTTACCAGTTTCAAGTTTCTGGACACCTTGTCTAAGATTAATCTGTATTCAGGCTTTTTTTTTTTCTGTACTTTAAGTTCTGGGGTACATGTGCAGAACATGCAGGTTTGTTACAGAGGTATGCAAGTGCCATGGTGGTTGGCTGCAGCGATCACCCTGTCATCTGCGTTAGGTATTCAGTGGCTTTTTAGAGTAGAATTTAAACATTCTAATTTTGTTTCCTAAGTAAAAGGCATAATTTTCCCCATTTGTACTTGTTTTTGTATTTAAATGAGCAAAATTTTCAATATTGCTGTTCCTTAATTCACCTTTTAATTTATGATTTATATCTTTCTCATTAAGTAAATTCTAAAAGGGGGAAAGCATCTCTTCAGGAGATATAATAGAGAAATGTATCTCTACCACAGCAATAATAGGGGTACCACTGAAAGTGCTGAATAAAAAACTGATAATTTTTCTTCCCAGTTATACTTTTCAGTAGAAAACACTAGAAATTTAGAGGTATTTGTACATGCTGTGGTTATTCCTTGTAGCATCAAATGAAGCCCGCGGTAGTGTATCAGTGGTTTCCATGGCATTGCTATGATTCACTTTGATGATATAGAGCTTCCATTGCGAGAGATGGACATGGGAAAAGAGGCAACATCATCTCTAAGTCAAATGGAAAAATGTCTTCAAACATAATTTTCTGTGATTTGCTATGAATGTCACACTAATTTTAGAAGTATATCTTTTATAAATTCAGTGATACAAATTTTTAAATTTTATGTCTAAGCTAAAAACCTTATAATAACAATTAAATTATTGGTGAATGTCCATTAAATTTTATTTTCAGGGGAATTTAGGTGTAATCTAAGGAGATGCATTAAGAAAAAGATAATATGCAATCATAGAATCATATGCTCTATATAATAAAATATTATAGGCATGTATATTTAAGGGGCACAAAATGATGTTATGATTTATAAATAAATGTGAAATAATTAAATCAAGCTAATCAACATATTCATCACCTTGATTACTTATTTTTTAATGAGAATATTTGAAATTTATCTCAGCTACTTTAAAATGTACAGTACACTTTTCTTAACTATATTCAGCACACTGTACAATAGATCTCAAAGAAAAAGTAAAAAATAATCCTCCTGTTTAATTAAGGCTTTGTAGCCTTGGATCGTCATCTTCCCATTTTCTCCATCCCCTAGCCTTTGTTAACCACTCTTCTATTCTATTATTCTATGCATTAGATTGTTTTAGATTTCACATATGAGTGAGAAGAGGCAGTATTTGCCTTTCTGTGACTGCGTTATTTCACTTCATGTTATAGTGTACGACTTCAACCATGTTGTTGCAAATGACAGCATTTCCTTCTTTTTCTATGACTGAATAGTATTCCATATTCATCACAGTGTTATTCACAGTAGCCAAGTTATAGAATCAACAATTCTAATTGTTTATGTATACCATATTTTCTTTATATGTTCATCTATTGATGAACACTTATGTTGATTTATAACTTGGCTATTGTGAATAATGCTATGATAAATACGGGAGTACAGATATAATCTGGAAATCCTGATTTTAAATATTTTGGGTAAATACTCAGAAGTAGGATTGCTGGGTCATATGGTGATTCTGTTTTCATTTTTTTTTTCAGAAATCTTCATGTAATTGTCTATGTTGGTAATACTAATTTTGATTTCCACTAACGGTATGCAAGGATTTTCTTTTCTCCACATTCTCATGAAAACTTGTTACCTTTTATTTTTCTCTTATTAGAGCATGGAAAAGAAACCCTCCTGTTTTCTATAATATAATTAGGTTTATATAGCTATTGTAGCATCAAAGAACGAATTTTAACTGTAATATAACTTTTATAATACTATGGTAATATGACATAAATAAGTTGAAGATCTGGAGATGGTTTAATACCTGCATTAGGCACATAGGAAAAACTGCAACTAATGCTTTTATAAAATAAATGGGAAAATGACCAAAAATAAATTATACAGATGGTCTGTCCAGTCCACGCATTAATTTTTGCAGTTGTGATAGCAGAGACTTAACCATTTCAGCATAATAACAGTGAAAACACATGGCTTTTATCATGTATACCATTTCATAGTCATACTAGCTGGAAAGTGCTATGTGTGCATGCTGGCACACAGGGAATCTCACAAAGCTTCTCTCTCTTTTTAAATCAAATGGATCATGTCAACTCTATTATAAGTAAATGCTTCAAGAAGCAAGTTAAATAGCACATACACTCAAAATCATTAATTTCTTATATAAAAACTAGCTGTGCTCTGGGAAAAATACACTTATAACTTTGCCTCAAAATATATGAACATAAACATACACACAGACGGCACACCTCTGTAAGAACTTTTGCATGTAGGATCTCCATGTGGCTTATCAGTAAAAGAATGTGAATGATGATTCTCATAACATGACCATCAGCTTGGCTTTAAACCTAACCACATGGATAGGTAGATACATTGTGAAACTTATGAAAACACTCAACTAGAAACAGATACCACATTGTGATGGATAGGGCATTTTGTTAGATGAGAATTCATTTAATTAATTAGAGAAGCTAATTGTAACAAACAGAATAAAATAAAGAGAAATCATTTCATAGCCGTTAAATTAGACTACAAACATTGAGCAGGTCTTCTACAAAGTACAAAAACGCAAGTAAAACAGTAAGTCATTTAAATTAGGATTCAAAGGCAATTCAGAAAATAATTCAGCACCATCAATTGGATAATTGTCCTTTGTCCTTTGTAGATTCTGACCACAATAATTGTATTATTAATGTGAATCAGTTTTGCCATGTAGGGTTTTTGTCTCTCCTTCCATTGTCAACTATTTCCTAGAATCTCACATATAAATTCTCAAATGCTATCTGACATTTGCCTCAAATTTATTTTTTCAATACAAATTGTTAAATAAAATTATTGGGCTGAGAAGAGTATTCTAGGCAAACACAGAAGCTTATACAATTGTCAGAAAGTTGATAGAAGCATGATGAAGCTGTGGAACTCAAAGAAGACCAGTGTAACCATAGAAGCAATAGTGACAGGGCACCTGTAGAAAACAGATTAGAATTACTGAAATAAAAACCACAGTTAAATGTAGTAGAAGATGCAGGTATTAAGCACAGCACCCCATATTTACCTTTTCTGCTCCTCTTCCTCCTCCTATTCTTTTTGTTTGTTTGTTTGTTTTTGAGACAGAGTCTGGCTGTTTCACCCGGTGCCAGGCAGGAGTGCAGTGGTGCAATCTCTGCTCAGTGCAATCTCTGCCTCCTGGGTTCAGGCAGTTATCCTGCCCCAGCCTTCTGAGTAGCTGGGACTACAAGCACGTGCAACCACACCCAGCTAATTTTTGTATTTTTTAGTAGAGGCGGGGTTTCACCATGTTGGCCAACATAATTTCTTATCATTTAGCTCCCACTTATAAGTGAAAACATACACTACTTGATTTTCTGTTTCCGCATTAGTTTGATAAGAATAGCCCCCAGCTTCATTTATGTTCCTGCAAATCACACGATCTTGATTGGATTAAAAAATGTGGTACATATACACCATGGAATACTATACAGCCATAAAAGAGCACATTCTTGATTGAGTACTTTAACCTGATTATTAAAAATGACCAGTCCAAACCAAAAAAGGAAACTGTGTTGCAGTTGTTTTATTAATCTTTAGTTACTCAAGCGATATATCCTTCTTAGAAACAAGAACAATAATACAGTGCTAAGTTTCTCTGTACATCTGAACCTTCATAACATTCTGCCACCTTTGCCTTATGAGAGCAATTTTAATGTATTCAGCATTTCCCTTCATAATCTATTTGGTAATATAATATGCATAAAAATAATATGTAGTACTAGTTTATATTTTAATGAAGTAAGAAATTATCTTTATGTAATGGAGACCTTTAAAGCATATTTTAAAGCAAGCTATTCCAAAAGTTATGGAACAGAAGGGATCTCAGGCCAAACTAAGATTCTTGAATGACATGGTTTATAAACTCAGTTAAAACCATATAGTAGGGCCGGGCGCGGTGGCTCAATCCTGTAATCCCAGCACTTTGGGAGGCCGAGGCGGGTGGATCATGAGGTCAAGAGATCGAGGCCATCCTGGTCAACACGGTGAAACCCCGTCTCTACTAAAAATACAAAAAATTAGCTGGGCATGGTGGCGCTTGCCTGTAATCCCAGCTACTCAGGAGGCTGAGGCAGGAGAATTGCCTGAACCCAGGAGGCGGAGGTTGCGGTGAGCCGAGATCGCGCCATTGCACTCCAGCCTGGGTAACAAGAGCGAAACTCCAAAAAAACAAAACAAAACAAAACAAAACAAATATAGTAAAAGCAAGAGGAAAAAGCAATAGGATAGGATGAAAGATTATGATACCTGAACTTTAGGTTATGCAACATTTATTTTTATGTCTATCTCTCTCCACCTATCAGTCTTTCCAATTGATGGTGATTAATGGGGACCAGATTTAAGGTTTGAGTGAGGGGTCCAACAGAATGATGTGATGGTGCCAACAGAAATATAGTTTTTCTGTCAAAGAGATGCCAGGGCAAGCAGCCCTGTTCATAGCTGTAACTCACTAATTAGTCTAATGAAGTGACTGGTAGTTAGCTGATTTTCGGAAAGAGCCAAAGAGGGGCCAAATTATAACATAATAGGAGTCACAAGCAGATGGCCAATTTAGAAGTAACAACTGTTAGCCCAGTGGTGCCATAAGCATAGCCTATAACTTTATCTTTCCCTTTACATCTATTTGAAAGTAGTACTCTTGTTTTTTCCTCTTATTTCATCTATCTTTAACATGTCTTAAATATTACTAACTTGAAATATATACATAAGCATATCACAAATTCTATCTCACAGGCAACTTCTTTAATCATTACACACACATACAAACACACACCCACACATATATGTATATAATGAGATATTACTTGTATCTCATAAACTACTCACTAATTTTTGCTCTACACTTCTTAAGTGTTCTATCCATTATCTTGTGATTTTTCTTGTCATTTTGAGCAGTCATGAATATCCTCAAATAGCACTTCAAAGGCAAACTACATTTAGTGTACATTGTATCAAACTCTATGTTATTTGGTAACTTTTTCTACATTACATCTCTCTACATTTGAAATGTAGAGAAAAACTATTGCATTAAGATTGTTCTATCCATATGTATCTGGATCTTACTTTAAAGGGTTTACATTTTTTAAAAATTTTGCATCCATCTAGTTATTTCATTATATATGATTTTTAGACACATCTTTTCTTCTTTCCATTTTTTATTCATTCCTACACTTCCTTCTTTCTGCTATTGTAAATAATTTAAGTAATATAGAAAATTCTGAAACAGAAAGAATGGTTTGAGATGTTGCCCTACCTTCACAATTACACATTACTATAGAGTGGTGAATCATAGGTGGTGAATAAATTACTAACAGAACATTTTGCCCAGCTCCACATATTCCAAATTTTCATGGGGTGAAAAAATAAAAGAAGAGAATCACTGTATATATTTCAGGATATGTATCAGAGGAGGATAACTCCAAAGCTATTAAACTGGGAACTTATAAAAGGTAGCTGGCAATCAACCTCTCTAGAGATGAAAATAAATTTATGTTTGCTCTAGATAAAAATAAGCGCTCTCTAGAGAGAGCAGAAGGTCTCTAGGTTTATAAAGCCTGGAATGTAAACAAATGGCTTCAGGGAAAATTGTTTATAAATCTCTCGGAAAGTCCATATATTTAATTTCCAAGGCTTGTTTTTCCTTCAATCATTCTTTAACATAGGTTGTCAGTAATCTTTTCTCAGTAAACCATCAGTGTGAAGAAATGTGAAAATATTTATTGATCATTGTTTCCTGACAGCTGCAACAAATATCTTCATAATGTTTTGCCTATAAATTGACCTTTTCCTTTGTGCTTTCTAAAATATATTGTATGAGTAAAAACAGGTTAACTTCAACAAGATAAAATCAAGGTAGGCACACATTTATTCCTTCAAAATATCAATTACAAAGAAAATAATTCAGAATTACCATGGTAATTCTTTGGAGAAATGTTATGACCCTAAAATCCTGTATACATTCAAGATTTCATTCATGTGTTAAAAGAGTGAGAAAATTAGGAATATTTGAAAAAATATTTTGATGTCTACTGCCTTTTCCAGAAATACTTGATGCAGGAATTGTTATGAATATACAACTTTTGTTTTTCTGCCTTATGCTTTTTATTAATGATTCTCAATTGTTGGCAGAGAGAGGTAAGGATAATATGCTTCTTATTCCATAATTTATATAGTTTGAGAAATTATAGAGCATTATAAAAGTACTTTCATATAAGGTAAATGAAAAACATGTATTCACTTTTTTTTGGTAGTGCAATATACAGAAAAGATAAGAGAACATTATTTCTTACTAAAAATACTCTGGGTTAAAGAATAATGAGTAGCATATCTATGTAGTGCTGAAATAATAAGCTGTGTTAACTAATTTAACTTAATAAGCTCTTTACTTTTCAAACTACAAGTTTGTTTAAATGTATTTCTCAAACTAAAATTTGTTTAACTCATGAGAAAGAAGTAGAATAATTTATGTAGGAATAAGATGTTCTTCTCCAGGTTTCTTGTGTCTGCTATATGTTGAATGTTAGGATATAAAATGAAAATTTTCAGTAGCTCAAATAATTGAATGTTAGTTCTTATCTAATGTATGGAAACAATAATTGTATATTCTTCATTGTGTAATTTTTACTATGTTCTTCTGATATCACTTTCACAGATATATGTGGGTACATATAGGCTAGAGCACCCTTTTTGCATGGATACATAAGACACAATGAATAGAAATTAGCACTTTGGCCACAAGTTAAATTGCAAAGAATTGCGTGGTCTGTGATAGTAAAGAAAAGCTACAGTGAATAAAGTACTAAGGATAATTCATAGCAAGACAGGCTTCAGATGTATTAACTAAGAGAGTTTTATCTTTGTGGCTTGTTTTAGGTTGAATTGTGTGTCCTTTCCCTAAAATTCATATGTTGAAGTTCTATATTTCAGAAAAACAGAATGTCATAATTTATTAAGAAGGGGCCATACTGGAGTTTGATAGGCCTTCTGATACAATATGGATTATGTCCTTATAGAAAGAAACAATTTGGCCATAGACACATACACGGAGGGAGAAAACTTTGTGAACATGAAGACAGACATGCATGTGCTGAAGCTTGCCAAGAAACACAAAACAGCAGGAGAGAGGCATAGAAAAGATTCGCCCTCAAAGCACTTGGAAAGAAACAATACTGCCAACAACTTGATTTCTAGCCTCCACATCTGTGAGACTCCATGTTTCTGCTGCTTAAGTCACCGTAAGGTACTTATTTATGGCAGCCTTAACAGGCATCTATGACCCCTGTATCTTTTCTTTCTACTAAGAGTTGATGACATTCATCACCTAATGGACCCTTATTAATACACTTTAGGGAAGAGGAGCCAATAAAATGACCTTCTAAAAAAGAAGAAATAAGTCAACTTATCTTCTAATCAGATGTTTAATATTTTAATATAGAGTTTTGAAAGCAAAGATGTAATTATTTATGAAGAACTGAGGTCATGAGAGAGAAAAGGTGAATGACATTATTTCAACTCCACGTTTGTCTTTGTTAAAGCAAAACGTAATATTTAATCAAAGAGAACTTTCAGTTTACTCTGTAACCGGGTTCAGGGAAAGGCACCAGTATGTAAGAGTGAGCTTTTCTGGTTTAAAAGGGAGAGTCATTGTGCTTATAAGATAGCTAAAGATAAAGTAGCTTATACTCAGGAGGCTGAGGCAGGAGAATTGCTTGAACCTGGGAGGCAGAGGTTGCAGTGAGCTGAGATTGTGCCACTGCACTCCAGCCTGGGAACAGAGCAAGACTCCGTCTCAAATAATAATAATAATAATAATAATAATAATAATAATAATAAGAGGGTGGATGCTTAATGGGGATCACCCTTTTTCATGTGGATATCTTAAAAGCGTTTTTGGTTTCTTCCTCAGTTAAAAAAAAAAAATAGGGAAACTCAAACTTCCAAAGCCACAGTTACCTATGATTAAATTCCAGTGGATGGACTATGGAAGTGAATCTCTCATAGAAGAGCCCAATCCACATCCAGCAGCACACCAGAACTATTAACTGACAGTTGGCATAAATTATGTAGGTAATATTGATGGCAACCTCACAGAATACTGAGCTCCCCACATGTTACCAAAAGAACATCCAAATATCTTTTCTCTACAGCAAGTAGTGGGGAAGTTTCTGAGAATTGGGGAATCTATATAAGCCTTGAGTTTGAGTTGAGAAAGTGGGATGATCAGGAATCATGAGGAGATAGGGTTATCACAGAACAATCCAGAATAAGATATGAATGCTTAAGCTCATCAGGTATTTTTTACTTCAGCAAAGGCCTGATGGGATAGGTGCTAACAAGTGAGAACCAGACTTTTCCTACCAACTGCTAGTTTTATACCCAAGGTGTTAATGGAAATAAAGAGAAATGTGAAAATAAATTTCCCAATCTGTAAAAAGACATTGGTATAAGAAAACTAAACCAAGTTAATAGGTAGGTCTGGAAGTGAATCCCATATATATACTATACATTTATGTATATATACAAACACATACATATGTAATTCAGAGTTTATATACTTCTATTAAATCTCCAAGTCTTTAAACTGTTGAAATCATATACCAGTTATTATTCGAATATCTTTTAGATAGAGTACTTTGTATACTTTTACATGTTTGATTTCATTTTGTTTTTTGCAGTTTGGTTATTTGATTCTAGTGAGCTAGTATGTTCAGATATGATTACTATCATCTGACATCTGACAATAATTAAGCTCTTAAAGGTAGGAATGTTACTTAAAACTGTACATCTAATAAAACACAGTGAGGGAACTAGTACTTCACTTTCTGTAAAATGTTAGGTTCCGTTAGGCATTTTAAACCATGGGTCAGGCTGAGCCCCTGTTGTAGCTTTCAAAGGAGAAAGCAGATCTTTTTCCAAATACAGTGCTTTTTAAAATCTTTTCCAAATATTATTGCAATCAGATTTAGAACTAAGATTATACACTTGGCCACCCTCCTTAAAAAAAAGAGAAATTTTATCTTTTCTTATTAAGTCATAATCATGTGGGAAGTAGTAATTATGTTGCATATTCTTTGCCCATATTATTCAAGTTATTTGAGTTATTCACATTAAGATTTTTTTTTGAATACAATTATCATCAAGGGCATGGAGCCCAGGAAACGTGAAGTACGATGTCACTCTGCCCTCAACATCAATCCTTCAAAGACTGGATGTTTATCAATGTACTAAAGATCAGATAATGAGAAGAAAAAGGTAACTTGATCCTAGAGTAACAAAAAATAGAATCAGTGTTTATATTTTATTCAGTTCAGTTAACAAATATGAAGAAATGCATTTGGAAAAATTACTATGTGTGATTTTATCATTCATGAAGAAAAATGAATAAGTCAATCAATAATAATCATGTGATGATAATAGCAGCTAATTTTGGAGTTTAAAATATATGTCATGTACTATGCCGAAATTTTATGTGAATTGTACAATTTAAATCTCAAAAGTCTTATGAGGATTTATCCTTATTATCCTCTCTTTATAGATAAATACATTAGTCTTGAATAAATTAAATAAAATTCTCAAGCGCCACATAGTCTGTTTATTCTTACGGCCAAAGTTTGAACTTTGATCTTTCTGAAGTCAGGCTCCAAGCCCTTAATGAGTAAAAATCAATAGGTATATATCCATTATCACAAATTACTACTTAAAAATATTTCTTTATTTCTTAATTATTCAAATATAACTCTCAGGTAGTTTAGTGTCATAAAAATGTATATTCAATTTTGTCTTTTGTAAAAAGTGTTAGCTTACATATCTAAACTAAAAAAAGCAATATCTGTTAATTTCTTCATAAGTATGAACTAGTCTTTGAGTTTATATTTGTTTACATCTCAACTTATGAGAATTCTGAGCACTACCCTGTGAGAGAAAAATACTGTGAAAAATAACTTAATAGCCTCATATTAGAGACATCAAGTATTCAAGTTTTGAATACATTAGAAAACAGTATCAAATAGCTTAGATAATTAGCTCCCAATTGTAAACTTCATACAGTAACAGGTTTATTCATATACAAAGCCCTGTTATGGTTTGAATGTTGCTCCAAAACTCATGTTGAAAGTTATTCCCCAATGTGGCAATAATGAAACTTAGGTCCTCTAAGAGATGAATGCATTAGGAGGGCTCTGACTTCCTGAGTAAATTAATCAATTCATAGATCAACGAATTAATGGTTTAATAGATTAATACGTTAAGGAAAGGGAACTGGTTGCTTTATGAGAAAAAGCCACCAGTGAGATAGTACCTGAGACAGCACGTGAAAAAGCTCAACCCCCTAACGATGAGATGCTCTGCACTGTCTCAAAACACTACAGGGTCCTCATCAGCAGGAAGGGCCTTACCACAGGCAGCCCCTCTGCCTTGGACATCTCACCCTCTACAACTGTAAGAATTATTTTTTCTTGATAAATTACCCAGTTTAGTTATCCTGTTACAAGCAGCAGCAACAACAAAGATTAAAGCAAGCTCTTAGAAACCAAAAAACTACACATTTGTCCCTGGAGGATTAAAATAAGACCATTAACAATCTGACAACTCTTACAGAAGACAACCAACCCTAGACCTGAAAAGGGCAAATCGAGTGCCTGTCAACAAAAATGATTCATAAATTCTGAAACTGGCATAATGAGAGAACAAGTGAATCTCTGGAGAATCCAACCACCACCCAGAATTCTACTCAGATTCTGGTGGGAGGGCATCCTCAAAAACTGAACATAAATGCACTATCTAGCATCTGGAGCAAATTGTGTGTGTGTGTGTGTGTGTGTGTGTGTGTGTGTGTGTGTGTGTGTGTGTGTGTGTGTGTGTTTCTAGATCCATAATGTTAAAACATTTCAAAGACATTCACCTGAATGTTTTTAGTTGTGTAAGTCTATCTTCCCTAATATTATTTTCAATATATTGTTCTGATAAAAATGACAGCTTTTTTCAAGTTTCTTTAAAAAACATTTTTCATCTTAAGTTACCTGTATTTTTTAAAAGGGATTAAGAAGTCTTACCTTTTTAAAATGCCATTTTATTTTTATGTTCTAGGGAAAAGTTTGTCTCATTTATATTGAATAAGAAAGGTGACAGCTAAACCTATGTTTTCTTGCATTAAAATGACAAAAAGAAATGGTATGTTTTTAACTAAATATGAATTGATTGAGAAGACAAATACATTTCCTGCTAATCTAAGCAAGCTTTGTGAGACTTGCAGGGGGTCAGGCTATTTCTTGTGGCCATCTGTGGACTCCTGTGATGCGTTGCGAACAGTAAATTACATTCACATTGACACTGTTATACCTTCATAAAGCATCTTCCTTTCTATGACTGGCACTGAAATTAATTTAAAAGTGTAAGTAACTGTCTGCTTTCTAAAATATATCATTTTAAACACACCAAAACTGCTATGACTTCTGTTTTTCATATTATAACAGAATCTTATTTTAAACTTTTAGAGAATGGCAATTTTATTTGAATCATATTAACTCTGAACCTAATGAAACAAGGGAAAACTCTAACATAATTATTTAGTCCCTTAGTCGAAAATGGCAATTGATATAAACAGTACTTATTTACAACATCACACATTAAATATTTATGATAGTTTGTGGAAATCATACTTATTTTATGATAATTTTGTTTTTTTATATACATGATAAGATAAAATACTACTTACATTTCCCAATTCTCTAAACATTTGTCAATTGTAAGTTAATCAGAATATCCTGGCCTATAATCATTTCGTACAGTATAAATGAACGTTTACTATTATTTTTTTCTGTAAAGTATACATCTCCATAATGACTACAATTTTATGATTATAGATAATGTACTATAAATAATCTCTCAGTAAATGTGTCGTGACCTATAAAATAGCTTCAGATTTTGAAGACGCTTTGAATATTTGAATAATTTTGGAGTAAAATTTTAACGGAAATTTGCATTAGAATCGAAAGTCTGCTAAAAGCTTTCAGATAATTACTTTTGGAAAGCATTTCTTTCCCAAGACGAAATCATTCTTATTGATATTTCTTAAAAACTTATCTTTCTCTAGACAGTTTGTTACGTGGTTGATTTCTCCTGCAACAGAAACTCTTGGACAACGTATATAATAAAAAATAAATAAATAGTATAAATGTTAGCTTTTTACCTATACTGCCTTGAGAGAACATTTCTGGGAGCTTTGTACTTGTAAAGCTACAGCAATATTTACATGGAATATTGTTATTCTGAGGAAGACTGACACAGCACATATATCTTTGTTCCAATGGGAAGCTGGCTGACCTTACAGAGTGACTAGAATGCTGTCAGATTTTGAAGTGCAGCAGGAAGATGGGCAGAGAGGAGAGAGGCAGGAGCAGATAGTCTGGCAAATGAATTGGCCTCACCTGTCGCAATGAGCACGCAATTGTATAAACTGGAATTTACATAAATCCTTGTTTTTAATGTATCATGATATCAAATTTTTGTTTAGTAGTTATCAATTTAGGGAACTGATTTCACTAACTCTTCCACAATCACCTCCCCACTTTGCTTTTGTTTGTTTACTTTGTTTTGTTTCTAATTTTTGTGATGACATCCTTATTGTTTAATGATCTGGTGTCAGTACAGTTAAAAGAGAAATGACAGAAGTGAAAACATCTGATTTTGTTTGGAAGCTAATAAATATTTACTTATACTTGATAGAAAGACATTTAAAACTTGAAATACTAGCACTGCAGATAGCCTCAATCTTTTCTGTCATTGACAATAATTACAAAAACATGACGTGTTTATGCAAAGTAGATGTTTTATAAAATTTCCACTTGCACTGATTTCTTTCAACTTCTAATGACTAGTGACTATGGATGAATTCAAAATTATAAAAGGATTAACTTTTTACCAGCAGGTTAAAAGACAGAATTGTATCCCATTAATTGGTAATTAGGCACTTGCCATAAAAGTTGCTATTATCACTATTTGTGATGGCTAAGACTAGCCATACTAGCCATATGCTCATTGCCAGAAAATGCTTTGACATTGGAAAAATTAGATTAACAGTTCTTGCATTAGATTTTCTGTAGAAAATTTGAGACTAGTGCAAATCCCAACTCCCATAGTCTTTTTCTTCAGCTTTATGACCAATCTCCATTTCTAGAGATTCCATTCCTAAGGAATATCTTGCACTCTGGTCTTTCTTTGCCTAAATTATGTTGTTTTTGTTCCTCATTTAAACACTCCCATAATCACATGCAGAACTTATAGAACCAGAATCTACTCCACCATCAAAATTTTTATTTGTAAACCCCGTGTCTCCCACCCCCACCATTCTGCTCACTACTTTCCATTCTCACCTCAGTTTTTCAGTTTATTAACCATATTCTATAATATTTTGGTCTTATTGAGAACTTCAATACATATTCTTCACCATTTTGCATCATTTATTATTCCAATAGGACTTTACTTTCTCTTCCAAACACCATTTTGGACTTGTCCACATGAATTGAGTTGGCCTATATTTCCTTCTCATTTTTTTTTGTTTGTTTTTTTGTGTATCAGTAAGGGATCAAGAAGAGAAACATAATTATTAAGGTATATATCATACATATATGTTTGTGTTTGTGTACATACATATATACATAGATAGATAATAGGTAGACATATTGATGATAAAGTGAGAGAGACAAAGACTGATTTACTATGTGAAATTGACTTAAGTGATGTAGTGCCTGTCTAAGCAAGATCAAAACCTCTGGGGCAAAGATCACAGACAGAATGTAACATATGGGCATTGGATAACGCTATTGTCCACAGTATTCAAGAAGCTATCAGGAGCAGGCTGGAACTCCATGGGCACAGGCAGAAGCTGCTGTACCTTAATGACATCTGCAAAATTCTTCATAGGAACACTTAAATTAGTGCTTAACTGTATGACTAGCACTGTAACCTCACCAAACTGACATATTAAAGGAAAGTGAGTTTCAGTAAAGATTCCAGTTATTTCTTTTGTAAAGGTTTAATATAATATATTTGTGAGATCATTTGGACCTGGAGATTTTGTTTTAAATTTTCCATTAAATTATAAATCCGTTTTATTGAAATAATATGTAGGAATATTAATATTTTAAATTTATTCCTTTGCAAGTTTTATAGATTTTTTATTGTCAAGGAATTTGTGCGCTATATTGAGGTGAATTTTTTAATGGTATAATTTATATATTATTATGTATGGCATTGAGGCTAATTTAATGGTACAAGTTATATATTATATGACAAAAGTTTTTAAATATTCTTGCACTCAATTTTTAATGTCTGTGGGAGATTTGGTGCTGCTGTTTCTTTGTTTCTCTCTCACACCCTCTCCCTGTATCTCTGTTTCTCCACTTGTTCATTCTATCTAGTTGTTTGTCTTTGTATTGTTACATTTATGGAGCAACTTATTATTTCATTTTTCCTGCTTTGTAAATTACTATTAATTTTCTAGATTGCTTTTAAAAGCCTGTTTCTTTCCTTCTGTTGCCTATATGTTTATTTTGGTCTTAATTTTCTCTCCTTTTAAGAGGCAGCTTTGGTTCTTGATCTATGACTTTTTCTTTTTTTCTAGTATAAACATTTAAAACTTTAAAAAATTTTTCACATTGCCTTAGTTGCTTTTCACAAATTTTGATATCTTTGATTAAAAAATTCACAAGTTTTTATTTTTTTCAGTTGTATTTTCTCATTTTCCTATCTATTAATTTGACTTTTGAGCTATTTAGAAATGTATTTTTTAATTCCTCCCTATGGTGAGCCATTTCAGGTACTTTTAAATTATTGTTTTCTAATTTAATTCCATTTTTTTTCATAGAACATGTTCTGCATGATTTCAAACGTTTTATGTTTTAGGATTTATTTTATGTTCCAGAATGTAGTCAATTATACTGAAAGTTTTGTGTGTACTTGAAACTAGCAAGTATTCTGCAGTATTTCAATGTGTATCAGTATGTATACATATTTGTAGCACTATAAATGGGAATCCAGTTAAGCTAGTACAGTATATAGTTGTAATAAAATCTGCAAATCCATCTGATATTTTGCCTACTTATTCTATCAATTTTTATTTTTCTATTTATGTTTTGGAGACAGAGTCTCACTCTGTTGCCCAGGCTGGAGTGCAATGGTGAGACCTTGGCTCACTGCAACCTCTACCTCCCTGGTTCAAGTGATTATCCTGCCTCAGCCTCTTAAGTAGCTGGGATTATGGGAGGAAGCCATGACACCTGGCTAATTTTTGTATTTTTAGTAGAGACAGGGGTTTCACAATGTTAGTGAGGCTGGTCTGAAACTACTGACCTCATATGATCCACCCACCTCGGCTTCCCAAAGTGCTGGGATTATAGGCATGAACCACCATACCAGTCTTATTCTATCAATTAAGAAGTGTTAACATCTCAAACAATGATTATGTATTCATATATTCATCAATTTAAGCATATACATTTGATTTTGTTAAGAGTACCTGACAAAGTCTCTTTATAATATTAAATATCCTAACTCATCATTCTTTTAGAATTTACTTTTTTATATTAATGTAGCCACTTAATGTTTTTCATAATCAAGCTTAACGTTCTATATATTTTTTTTATCATTTTATATCATCCTATTGGTATCATTCTACTTAATGTAGTAATCCTATAAGTAGTAATCTTATAGAGTATTAACACACCTTTCTTTTAATCCAATCTGAAAATTTCTGTTTGCTTAATGGACTGTTTAGACCATTTATATTTAATATAATTATTAATATATTTGAGTTTAAGTCTATAATTTGGCAAATTTTCATTTTTTTTTTGTCATTGGCTACCTCTGTCCCCCACTTTAAGACTTTTAATTTCTTATAGTATTTTTTTTTAGTCTCCAATTAACTTTTCAATCCCAATTTTATGCCACAATGGTTAACTTGGAACAATGGGGTCTATGAGAACTTTCTGCAATTATGGAAATGGCTTATAATTGTGCTGTCCAATAAAGTTGCTAAAAGTCACATTTGATGAATGATCATTTAAAATGTGATGTGTTACTGAGAAACTGAATTTTTAAAAGTTCTATTATATCAATTTACTCTAAATAGCCACGTATGACTAATGGCAGCTACCTTGGACAACACAGATCTATAGTTACAATATGCATTCCTAACATCACAACTAACAGTCTACTTGCATTTTCCCCTTTTTTTGTTCTTTATAATATCATTGTATATTTTACCTCTACACATGTAATGAATTCCAAAATGTATTGCTATATTTTACTTTCTCTCATTAATTTTTATTTAAAGAAATTGAGAAATGATAACAATGTTATATGTTCATGCCTATTTACCATTACTGGAGCTTTTTATATTTTCAAGAATTTAGATCCAAAATTTAGATCCATCTGGTATGATTTCCTTTCAGTGTGAAAAATTTTGGTAATATTTTACTTAATGTAGATCTTGCAGCATTTATTTATCTGAAAATATATTTATCTTTGTGTTTGAGTGATATTTTAATTGGATTTATATTTCTCAATTCAGTTTTACTTTTCCTTATTATCACATTTGTTTATTTATTTACTTTTTTATTTATGTATTTTTAGAGGTGGAGTCTTGCTCTGCCACCCAGGTTGGAGCCCAATTGAGATTATCATAGGTCACTGCAGCCTAGAACTCCTGGGGTCAAGCTATCCTCCTGCCTCAACCTCCCAAGTAGTTGGGTCTATATACAGAGAGAGAAGTAGAGAGAGAACACATACATATATACATATACACCATATTTAGCAAGTTTTTAAGTGCTTTAGGTATATACAATTATTTGTAATCTTAGATTTTTGTTTCTATTTACTGCTGACTTTTAAGTACAAATTCAGAATATCTTAGAATAGCCCATCACATTTCCAGTCAATGATATAATCCAGCCCCTTCTCATAGAACATGACACACTAAATCTTTACATATTATTGTCCTTTGATATGTTTAGTGAGAAGCATTATTTATTGGTTTCCTTTCATTTCTTATTGTATTGTATATTATAAATAATCTATCAGTTTACTCTTGTTTAAAGATATTTTTGTAAGGCTTTACTAAGTTGAATTTTCCAGACAAAGAAAAACTTGTAACATTCCTTTCTTTTCTTTAACTAAATCAAGTAAGTCTGAATGCATTAGTGGTCTATATTTTCATGGAGGATAATTGACAGACACTGATGTCTCTCCTTTTAACTAACTGTCAAAGAGTATCCTAAGAGGCCCTAGGGAATCTGGTAAGCCATTATAATGATGTTTATATGTCTAAATATCATACTAACAATGTAACACCCTCCAATTAATAAAATTGTTTCTAAAATTAACATCAACATTATTCCAATAAATATAATATCATTATTTCATTATGAAAGTAGTATTTTATATTTCTTTATAAACATTAATATAAAATGTACTTTTTTTCTTTCTGTAAGCCATTAGTTTGTTCTACATAAACTAAGAAAATATTCCCAAGGATAAATATAACTTTTACTAAATAATCTACCAGAGCACTTGAGAATAATTTACAAGCTAATCTTTATTTTTTCCTTTACCTAAGGAAAAAAAAGCTTAACATTAAAACACCTTATAATTCTCAAGTGTAAAAAATATATATTTGAAAACTTCAATTCAGATATATGTACTTAATACGTTGATTTTTAACTACATATAGGTAAAACAACATCTATGTAATAGAATATTTATTCATATATATATATATATATATATATATATATATAACATAAAGTCCATCTGAACTAACTCGTCAAAAAGTCGGATGTTTAGTAGATATTGCTAAAATAATAAGTTTGATAGTGTGAGCACAGACAAGACGTAAAGATAGATTCATTTATAAAAATAGATTTCAGTTTCATTTTGTGCTAGAAAAGGAAAAACAAGTAGTTATTAGCAACCAATAGTAGGCAAGGCAAATGATCTACAACTGTCATAGAGAATAAGCTTAATTTTACACCCTAATTTTTAGGATAAGAAGGCCACAAACTGAGACAATAGTCAATTGGCACTAAGAATGATGGGAAATAGTCTGAGTAGAGAAAATGTTCAGACCCCATATGTAACCAAACTTGTACCACATCATATGTAATTTCTACTAGACTTCATTCTAGACTTCTTGTATGTAAGACAGTTTTATTTGTACACGTAAGTTTTTATTGAAGCCACCACACATTAATTATTTACATTTAAGAAAGACGAAATCACCCAAAAGTCACAGTTAGCTGGCATAGACCTCGTAGGGACATTATAAATACTTGATAAATGAACGTACAGTAAATGACTTGTTATCTAAATGTGCTATGGGATAATATAATAATGGACTAATATTTTAAATGGCAAAGATAATTTAATGTGAAAATAAATGTAAATAATATAAAAATTTTTATTATATATTGTAAATGTTTTATTACATATAATACTTTTTATATTGTATGGAGTTATATGTAATATTACATATTATTTATAAAAATGTATTCTTTTAAGAAAAAAGGAAATCAAATGGCAGAAATCTAAAATACAAAATGGCAAACAGAAATTCCAATGTTGATAGACCTGCAAGAGACATGACCATGTCTTGGGGCCTGTGAAAGATGGAAGGCTAAATTGGAGGGTCACATGATCCCACAAATGTCAAAACTATCAACAAAAGTATAAATAAGAAAAGAATCATTACAAAATTAGATGGTAATTGAAGTTGTTGTGATAAACTTTTACACTGGTAAGTTGAGGACAAGAAACCCCCTCCACTAAAAATTCAAAATTATAAACAAGACTTCATGTTGGATTGGTGTCTGAAGGTCTAAAAAAGTCCAAGTAGTTTGATTTTAAGAGTTCACAGATTTGAAAGTACTTCCAAGATTTTGAATAAAGACATTCAAATCTTCTACAAAACAGTTTAACCTCCTACAAAATCCTGATAAACCCAATAATGGAACATTACAAAACAAGATAAATTCATGAATATAACCAAGAGTAAACAGAAATATTACCAATAGAATCAGCTTCTTCTATTCTTGGCTCAACCTTCTTTTCAGGCCTCAGAGTCCCCTATAGAAACCTAGAAGACAGAGAAAGAGAGTATAAAGAAACTAAAATTTCTCATTTATTTTTGCTCAAATGTGCCTTATATCTATATATTTTGCTAACATTCTGTTAATGATATGTGTTGTCATTTTACTCATTTAAAAAGTGGTGGTAGAGGAAAGCCTATTGGGCTGGTAAATAAAATCTCTGGCTTGATGAAGATTTTTTGAGATGAATATATGCTATGGAAAAGGCACTTCAAATTCCTAAAGTCATGCCAGGCATCTCTGTCTCATTGATAAAAATCTTGGAGAAGAACCAAGGAGTACATGTGCAGCTCATCATCACTTAGCAAATGCTATTGAAAATGTATATTTACAAAAATATTCATGAGACTGGGTATCTCTGTCCCTTAGTTACTTTTCTCACATAAAATTAAAAAATAATAATGATTATCATTTCATCACATGAATGTTGTAAAGAGTAAATAAGTTGATGCATATAAAATATTTAGTTTAGTGTTGACTCATGGTGAGAAATACATCTTGGTGCCATTATTATTACGATCTTTGAGTCTCAGTATGGTTTCTGGGTTAGTATTTAGAAGATTAATAGCACCAGAGGATTGGGAGATGAAGGCACAGCCTGCCTTATCTAGGATAACCCATCCATTCCTCTGTTGAAAAAAGCCTCTGTCTAATTCCCATTTCTGTGACCTTGTTGGCATCTAGGCCTTCAAAATATGATTAACAAGTTCATCACATGTGCAATATTCTAAGATAAGTTGCCCCCAAGTAAAGACAGAAGAATGTTTCTCTAAAGGACTGAGACCTGCAAAAATGTAAATAACTGCTTCACTTGTCATAGGTAGTGAAATAATATCCCACAGATTTTTACTCTAGGTAAGACAAAGTGTTACTATTAATCTATTAAGAGAATTATTAGCATTATGGATATTTGACATTCATTTCCTAAAAAAAAAAAAAATAGCACATAGTTAAATTTAACTACAGAATTTATTCAGCATTCTGCTAAGACCAGCTGTCACACAATGCCTGGCAATGTTGCAAAGCTCCTATTTGCATGCACATTCGCAGATAGTAGGAATCCCTCTACTGTTTATAATGGATGTTGCATTTTTAGTGAAACATCTGTGTTGTCTTGAGTGTGTTATGACTTTTAATCTTTAACTTAATATGTTTGTAGATGTATTGTTCCAAATTTGGTTTAATAATTATTTTAATTTGTTGTAAATGTTAAATATTTAAATATTTGATTAAATGGTTTTCAATGTGATTTGATTTCCCAATGTAAATGTATGTGCCTTATATTAATTAATTATGGTCTGTTTACATTTACAAAAAAGTATTTCAGCAATAATCTTAAGAATACTGGAATATTTCTAGTTGTTATTTTCATAAAGATCAACTGAAACTTTCTCATTAATGGTAGGATATTTAGCAGGAAACATATCTTTGTACCATTATTGTTGTTATCTTTGAGACCCAATGTGTTTTCTGGGTCAGTATTTATATTCACAGGATATGAATTAGTGCTTTATAATTATATACATTTGAAAGTAAATGCAAGGAGAATAAAGTTCTCAGATACAATAACTCTGATTTAATTTTTTTTAAGTTGAAAACCTCCAAGAGAGCATTGCAACTACATTTCCAACTTTGGATATTTATGCAAGTTTATTTTTTTCTTTTTAATTTTTTGTCTGTTTTCTTTTACCTATTAATTTGGAAACATATATTCAAAGAAAGTTGTGAAGCTAATACTGAAAAGACCGTATTTATCAGTTATTTTGTTCTATTGATAATGCTTTTGGTGTCCTGTCTCATCTAGTGTCATACCTTCACCAAGATATAGGTTCTAAAGATTTTCTACTCTTATCTTTGAAACCTTTACGATTTTAGATTTTATATTTAATTCTATGACCTGCTTTGAGTCCATTTTCAAATAAGGCATGATGAGGCAACCTTATATTTTATTTTTGATTTTTTTTTTGCTCATAGATGTCCACTTGTTTCAAATCATTTGTTAAATAAAACTATTATCCCTCCATTGAAGTGCTTTTTCACACTTGTCAAAAATATTCATGAGGCTAGGCTCATGCAAATGCATTTCTGAACTTTCTAGTTTATTAATCTATGTCTTCTCCTCCAACAATGTCACACCACCTTGATTACTATAGCTATGTAATAAGTAGTATTTTATAGAGTAATTATATCTTTGAAAATTATTTTAGCAATTAGTTTCTTTATATTTTAATACATTCTTTTAGAATAATCTTCCTTACATGTAAAAAAAAATTGAAATTTTGATAAGAATGTTGCTTAAGTGTAAGAAAAATTTGTCAGTTTTATAATTTTCACCAAAAACTTCCTAGACATTAAAAATAAATTATACCTATTTCATTTCTTAAATAACTAAATAATATTGTAGTGTTGATTTTGTTCTACATGTTCATTGCAAGTGTATAGAAACACAAATGATTTTTGTATGTTGATCTTGTAAATTGTGACCTTGCTGAATGCACTAATTAGCTTTATGAAATTGTTGTAGAAAAACTGGGATTTTCTAGGTAGATATTGATATTCTTTGGTTCTGTCTGCACCCAAATCTCATATTGAATTTTCAGGTGTTGTGGGAGGCACCTGGAGGGAGGTAATTGAATCATGAAGGCAGGTCTTCCCCATGCTGTTCTCCTGGTGACAGATAAGTCTCCCAATATCTGATGCCTCTGTAAGGAAGAATTTTCCTGCACAAGCTCTGTCTTTGCCTTCTGCCATCCATGTTAAGACATGACTTGTTCCTCTTTGCCCTCCCCAGTGATTGTGAGGCCTCCCCAGCCATGTGGAAATGGAAGTCCATTAAACCTCTTTTTCTTCCCAGTCCCTGGTGTGTCTTTCTCAGCAGTGTGAAAAGAGACTAATACAGACATTCATAACAACTGCACAAAACAGCAGTCTTATTTCTTCTTTTCGAAACTGTATGCTTTAAACTATTTTTCTTGCCTTGTTTCCCTTTCTAGAACCACCAGTATCAAATAAAATTAGTTGTGAAAGTGAGTATCCTTGCCTTGTTTCCCACATTAGAGGAAAGCCATTCAGTCTTGTAGCATTAAATATGATGTCAGCTTTAGGGTTTTTTTTTTTTTGTTTGTAGATAATCTTTACGAACCCAAGGAAGTTTCCAATATTTATTATTTTTCTGATTTTTAAAAAATCAATAATGGATGTTAAAATCTAAATATATCTTATGGCTATAAGATCTTAATATTACTTTGTTCTAGATACAAAGCTTTCTTTGTCCTATAGCTATTGATATGATCATGTGATGTTTTTATTTAACTTGCTAATTTCATAGATTAAATTAACTACTTTTCAAATGTAAAACCAGCCTTGCATCCCCAAATAAACCCAATAGTCAGTGTATAGATCTTTTTATGTCATGCTAAGTTTTATTTGCTAATATTCTCTATGGAGTTTTTTCATATATGTTTCTGAGAGATATTTGTGTGTGATTTTTAGGAGTGTGTGTGTGTGTGTGTGTGTGTGTGTGTGTGTGTTTTATCTAGTTTTAAAGTCAGAATAATACAGACTTAATAGAATTATTTGGGAAGTACTTACACATTTTCTATATTAAAAAATATATAATTGATTATAATTCATTTTTCAGTGTTTCATAGATTTCTCCAGTGACTATCAGGGCCAGACAATTTCTTGTTGGGATGTTTTAAAAATTACAAATTCATGTCTTAATAGTTACAAGACTATTAAATTATGTGTTTTATGTTGAAATATTGTTTTAGTGTGTACTTTTAAAAGCATTGGTTCATAAAATCAAAGTTGTTCAGTTCAGCTATGTAGAGCTACTTCTTTTATGCCCTTACTACCCTTTTGATTTCTGCAGTGTCTATAGTAACATGCCCTGTTGTATTTCTTATATTAGTAATTTGTGTCTTTACTCTCTCTTTTTCTTCTTTTTTGGTCAGACTTTCTAAAGGTTTATCAATTTTATTAATCTTTTCAAAGAACTTTGACTTTGAATTTAAATAATTATTTCTATTTAATTATTCATAGAAGTTTTCGTTTACATAGAACTCTCAAATGTATCTACACTACGTAAGCTACCCTGTAATGCCATCCTAGCAACATTATTTTGGGACACTGGATGAATAGCTCTAGTACCATAAGAAATTATTATCCTGTGTAATGCATCTCAGCCAGATGCATTATACCTCGTTCTATGTCATAATAATGAGGGTCTACATTTTTCTTAATTATTCTGCCACTTTTAAGTCACAGGAAAAAGAAAATATTATATCAATAAATGAGGCTGTATTCACACAGCAGAAAACATGATTTGATAAAACAATTTATATGCAACTCTTATTATATTTAACCAATATTTTAATTTACAAAATTACTTTCACTATGCCTTTTTGTAAAGATTTCAAATATTTCTGATCAATAGTAATTTTTGCAGTGTCTACCTGATGTTATTTTCAACATAATTCTAGGGGCATAACAGTGTGTAAAATAGCGTTTTTGAAATTACTATTAATAATTACTATTATTCAACCTAATTACTATTACTATTAATAGTAATAGTAATCATGCTGATGTGAAACTTAGATTGCAACTGGCAATTGAATTTAAATGAGACAAATCTGCATAAATAAATATTTAAATTACCACGATCTTATTTTCTGTAACAAGAAAATAAGGATATTTAAAGAATGTAAATTGATTTATATGTTCATTTATATTTTTTATCTTTTATGATTAAAATAATGTAACTCATTTAATTTTTTTTTCAGAAAACAAATTAAATACAGGCTGGCAACTTTGTGTGCTGGTTTGTTCTTATGTGAATTAAACCATTGAGTTATAAACTCGTCAAAAACTGCACTTCCAATAGAATGCTGCCAGCATGATCTGCTATAATTAAGTTTTAAGTAACAATAATGACAAAGAAAAATAATAGTTTTCATGTTCATCTGAGGCTTAAAGTAATCCTTAACTTTCAGCATAAATAGTGAAGACTCATTATTTTCAATAGGTTAAATTAATAGGATAATATATCTTACAGCAATCACATTGTAAAACTTTTAGATTTTTGTCTCTGTTAATAAGTTTTAAGTTTCACAGTAAATACTTACATCTAGTTAGCAGGTTATAATCTTATTGAGCAATAATAATCATTAGTACTTTCTTTAAATTAAAAAAAAAAACAAAAGTTTTTTTTTCTCCCTAGAGCAAGTTATCATTGCCCACCTTCTGTAACAATTTAGAACACCATTGTAATTTCTTTCAAACTACAAAGTGGAATAGAATGTTTAAGCAGCTAGTTGATTCAATCAAGGTTTTTCCCATTGACATGTGTTTAAGTTTTTTTTGTTTGTTTTAATTGAGAATGAGAAATTTTTCAGATTGGTTTGCACAGTATTTCTAGATATATGTTTAACTTTTGTTTTAGTTTGTATTTGGAAAAGGTAGCTTGGGGATCCTAAATAAACCCACACTACTTAAAATACAAGACCAGCTGTTACTTCCAAGAACACTTGCCAGGAACTGTAGACCCAACCTCAGCTGGGGACTCTGAATTTGTGGGCTTCTTGCCCAAGGGCAGTGAAAGATATGTTCCAGTATCACAGATTCTGCAGCTATGTTAATTCAATAACAAATATCTGCATTAGGGTTAAAACATAAGAAAACACAAACATGGACAGTTTTTTAAATAATGTTCACATTAAGTATTATTCTTTACAAATTAAAAGAATTATTAAATTTTATTCAAAATTGTTTTATTAGAAAAAAAGCTTTTATTTATAGAGGACTATTATGTTTTTTTAGCTGGGCACAGTGGCTCACTGCTATAATTTCAGCACTTTAAAAGGCTGAGGTGGGAGGACCACTTAAGGTCAGGAGTTTGAGACCAGCCTAGCCAACGTGGTGAAACTCCATCTCTGAGTCAAGATCGCACCATTTCACTCCAGCCTGGGTGACAGAGTGATATTCTGTCTCAAAAAAAGAAAATATTATTATTAACATTTTTTAAGTTGAGGCATTTACTAAACCACAGTTCAAAGAATTAAACTAATTACTGTGTAAGAACTGGTTTGGGCAGTTGCTGAATGATCATGACTATAAGATCTAAATATTTAAGAACCAAAATTATTTTTCTATAACTTAAAAGCTTCTTTGTATATGACTCTCATCTAGTTCCTCTCTGTTTAATATCCTGGATTTCAATTTATAATTTTCTTTTTTTTTT
>NW_016107817.1:884497-919246 GCF_001604975.1 Cebus imitator | reverse complement strand
TCTTTGTTAGTTGTATTCCTAGGTATTTTATTCTCTTTGTAGCAATTGTAAATGGGAGTTTGCTCATGATTTGGCTCTCTGTTTGTCTGTTACTGGTGTATAGGAATGCTTGTGATTTCTGCACATTGATTTTGTATCCTGAGACTTTGCTGAAGTTGCTTATCAGCTTAAGGAGGATGTGGGCTGAGATGATAGGGTCATCTAAATATAAGATCATGTTGTATGCAAATAGAGACAAATTGACTTCTTCTTTTCCTAATTGAATGCCCTTTATTTCTTTTTCTTATTTTTCTTTATAGATTCACCTTCCTGAATATATCAATAAGCCACATATTCTTTAGTTTCACCTGCTTTGAGAGTATTTTTTTTTATTTTGAAAAGGTTAATCTTTACATAATTAATTTTATATGTATCATTTGTTATATAGAAAGGACGTCTATTTTGTACCTTCCAATCTGTTTCTTTTTGCTGTCTATGCATATGCCAAAATCACACTTTTTTAGGTATTGAAGCTTTGTTAGTACTTAATATATTATTAATACAGGCTTCCTATTGCTCCAATTTACCACAATTTTAGATATACAACTGCCACTCTATAAATGTTAGAATTTACTTTCTGAGTTCTGGAAAAACTTTGAGGTATTTTAATTTTGATGTATTTATCATCATTGGCATTAGTGACATCTCCTGTTTAATATTTATCTCCAAGAATATAGTGTTACTCTTTCTCCTTGTCAATTTTTCCATTTCAAAAATGTTTTGAAATTTTCCTGGCAAAAATATTTTTTACATTATTTCTAAAGGCTAAAAGTAGGTATTTTAAAAAGGCATTTCTATTGTAGGGTATATGATGACATTTTAAAATATTTCTGCCTAATTCTATGAAAGCCATTCACATTAAAGCTATATCTTGTAATATCTTAGTAGTGCTATTTTTTGTTCGTGGGTTTCTTTTTAGTTGTACATCTTAGTTTTCCTGTCATATTATCTACAGGTAGAGATAGAACCAATTCTTTAATTATTACACTTGTAATTTTATTATCTTTTCTAATGTCATTTAAATAATTCAAAAATAATATCAAATGACAGAGATGTCATGAAACTGAATATTATACAAGCTTTATTTATAATTGCCAAACTTGAAAATGATCCAGATGTCTTTCAACAAGAGAATCAATAAACTGCTAAATACTCTTCTTCAATAATAAGTAATAGGTCACTAACACAACAACGTACACGCATCTCCAAGTAATTATGTGGAAGAACATAAACTGAAAATAACATTAGATTCTCTTTGAATTTATTTACATAAAATGCCAGAAAATGCAAGCTAATCTTTACTGACAGAAAACTAATCTGTGATTACTTTGGTAAAAGAAGCAGAAAGAAAAGCGTGGTAGCAGTTACTACATGGGAACAAAAGGAAAGTTTATACATTATCTTGATTATTAGGATAATTTCATAGAAGTATATACATATCTCAAGATCTATGAATTTGTACACAGTATGTGCAGTTGGTTGTATGTCAATTATATTTCAGTAAAGGTGCTTTAAAAAGATAATTAGCTATCTAAAGCAAATATTGTATTGTAATGATTTATTATAAGTAGAAATAAAATGACAACAATAGTATAATGAATAGGTGGTAAGAAACATTACACACATTGTTGAAAGATTATTATAATATTTGGCATTTTTTTTTTGTTATTAAACTCCATTCAAAGATGTATAACATTTAGGGAAAAGGTTAAATAAAAGATAATTTATAACTACAAAGTCAAAACTGTTAAAAACGAAATTTAAAAATTGAACTCTAATCTACAAGAATGCAAAAGCAGAGGAGAAAGGAACAAAGAAAAATGAGACAAACAAACGTTCATGATATGATACTATTAGATCCAATCATATTAAGAATGTGTTACATACAACTTAGATAAGTATGTAGATTTAATCCCAACCATACTAATAACACATTGTGTGAATAATACAAAAACATTTCAAATGAATGATTTTTCAAAATTCATAAAGGATTACCCTATAGATAAAAACTAATTATATTGAAAGACAAATGCTATTCTATCATGTATTGATAAACAAATAAGAAAATCAGAATCTAGAAGACAAGTACAATAAATCAATCATATTAACTTAATCAATCATATTAACTTACTTGATTTTCATAAGGTACTTCACCTACCAGCAAAATATAAAGTCTTTCCAAGTAGTATAAAATACTAACAAGATAGACCACATTCAGAGCAGTAAAATATACCTTAATTTAGCTTAAAAGAAAGAAGTTATACAGGGTATGTTCTCTGGTTACAGGAGAATTAAACTAGAAATCAAAAAGTGTTGAATAGCTGGTTATCTCCAAACACTTAAAATTAAACAACACACCTAAATAAAATGTGAATAAAAGAAAAATTCACAAATAAATTTTGAATTATTTTGAAATAAGTAAAAATTAAATCAGAAAAAAATTGTTAGATAAAAAGGAGTGCCATGTACCCCAAAACCTAAAATGCAATAAAATAAATAAATGGGAAAAAAAAAAGAAGAAATATCTCAAATTAAAAATCTAAGTCTTTATATAATGAAAATAAAAAGAGAAGAGAAAATTAAATCTAAATCAAACAGAAATAAAGAGATGTGAACCATAAAAGCAAAAATCAATGAAATTGAAGAAATAAAAGCAATAAAAAAACAAATAAAATTTGAAACTTTGAAAGGATTAATAAAACTGATAAATCTCTAAATAAACTGATAAGAGAAAGTTACAAATTGACAAATCAAGAATGAATAAAATACTCCATATTCTACAAGCTTTAAAATGATAATAAGAAAATATTGTAGATAATTTATGCCAATAAATTTGATAAAACAAAAGTTCAAATTCCATGAAAGATACAAATATTAAAAGTCATTGAAGATGCAAAATGTACATCCTGAATAGTTTTATAACTATTAAAGAAACTGAATTTAACAATAAAACATTCTAACACAGAAAACTCCAGGTTCAGTTTCCTTCCCTGTCAAATTACACCAGACATTTAGGAAATAAATAATAGCAATCACAGGCAAAAAATTCCAGGAAAAAGAGAAGGATGAAAGCCATCCAAGTTCTTTATAAAAGCAATAATATCCACTACCACAATCAGAGACAAAGACATAGAAAAAACAAGAAAACTACCAACAGATATCTTTTGTCATTTAAATAATTCAAAAATAATATCAAATGACAGAGATGACATGAAATTATTATACAAGGTTTATCCGTAATTTCCAAACTTGAAAAGGATCCAGATGTCTTTCAACAAGTGAATCAATAAACTGCTAAATACTATTCTTCAATAATAAGCAAGGGTCACCAATACACACTACAACACAGATGCATCTCCAAATAATTATGTTGAAGGACATAGCTGGAAAAAACATTAGATACTCTGAAGTTATTTACAGAAAACTCAAGAAAATGCTAGCTAATCTTTACTCGTAAATATCTGACAAAAATTTTTACCAAAATATTATCACATTGAACTCAAATAAAAAAGGGATAATATATAATGGCTAACTGGATGTTATCCTCAGCAAGACTGGTTCAAAATTCAAAAATAATCACTGCAATTTGATATATTAATAAAATTAAAAAATAAGGACATGTATTAAATGAGGGTTGACAGTATTTTTGTTTTGTTGTGGGGGAAGGAGTCTCATACTGTTGCCCAGGCTGGAGTGCAGTGGCGCAATCTCAGCTCACGGCAGCCTCTGCCTCTCCGGTTCACCTGATTTTTCTGCCTCAACCTCCAGAGTAGCTAGGACTGCAGGTGCCTGCCACCATGCCCGGACATGTTGGTCAGGATGGTCTCAATCTCCTGAGCTTGTGAACTACCTGCCTCGGCCTCCCAAAGTGCTGGGATTACAGGACAAATTTTTTTCTATAAAGGCAAGATATTAATGGGAGACATTTTGGGTTTTGGAACCACATATACCTTGCTGCATATTCTTTTCTTATCCTCCATTTCTTTCCTTTCTCAATATTCCTTTCTCTCTCTCTCTCTGTCTTGCACATGCACCTTTAAAAATGAAAATCTTTCTTTAGCTTGGAGATCATACCAAAAAAAGGCTGAAAGTCAATCCCAGGAGTTGTTTGCCAGCCCTTAACCTAAATATAATTTTTTAGTTGCAAATTTAACATAAATTCAGGATAAAAACCTGCAAAAAAAAAACCTAGAAATAAAAATGTATCTTCTGATTATATTAAATGCAACCTATGCATAACATACAGGCACTATCACACGTAATAGTCCAAGAGTAAATACTTTACCTCTGATATCAGAAACAATGTTAGGATGTTCCTGCTCACCACACTTGTGCAATAATTGACTACAATTTTATTCTACACTGCTGGTGCATGTTTTCTTAACATAACCATGACCTTATTAATTAATTTATTAATAAATTATTAATATCTTAAGGCAAAATAAAAGGCATACAGATTGGAGAGCAAGTTCTTATGAATGTCATGTTCGTCTAAATAGACAAATATTCTGTTACAAATTCTAACAGGAGTAATGAATAAATTTAGCAAGGCTGCTAGATACATTTAGTAATACATTTTTATATTCTAATAAGAAACAGGAGACTGAAAAAAGTACCTTTGATAATAGAAGTAAAATATGTAAAAGCATTAGAGCTGTATCTGATAAAATATCTTCAAGATAAAGGCCTCAATAAATGGGTAGATATCATAGATTGATGGGTGAGTAGACTATTTTCAAGATGCCAGTTTTCTATGTACTATTCTATCAGTCAAATGCAATTCAACTCATAGTGTGGTCTCTTTATACTTATTTGGCTTCACATCCATCTTGGTCATGAACTTGTATTTTAGTCACACATCCCTTTTTTCAGTACCACACAACTGAATGTTTCTTACACCCTTATGTTTTTCCACCTCTGTATTCCACCTCCTTGCTTGTTAACTCCTCCTGATCCTTTAGATCCCTACTAAAATCTCATTTTGTCATTGGAAGCTTCAATAAGCCTTCAGACCAGGCCATGTACCCTCTTATAGACTCTCATGAAAACCTACATATTTTCTTCACAGCACTTCTAATTGTTATTTCAGATTTAAATTAACATTCCTCTTTCCCCCTAAACTATAACTTTCCTTCGAATAAAAATTATCTTATTTGTTGTTATATTTTTCTTCTCATATAGCACATTGTCTTATCCAATGTAGAGACACAGATTAGATGACATAAGGGAAGAATTGAGAAGACAAAATTTGCCCTACATTGGACATATTGGTTTGGTAGACCTAATAGATACATATACATCTATATGTGTGTATTATATATATTATATATATAACACACACACAACATCTAGGCATGCATACATGTGCACACACACACACACACACACACACGCAAAGAATCTAACATCCAATGTGATTTATATCTGTTCTACAAAATCAAGTTAAACTGTCTTTGGTGGAAACCTTTCTAAAGTTGTAATATGAATGGAGATTTTGTTTTATATCTTATAGTAATCAATCTAGATAAAATAAATTTGAAAATAACATGAAATATTAATGATTTTCAAATATTAATATGCAAAATAAAATATAAAAAATCTGTCAATATGTTCCCTTTGCAGAATTTGTGTATTTCTGCTCCTGGCTTTACTGAAGCCACTTAAATGTTAACTCATTTGAATTTGGGCTGGAGATAGTATCCACTCTCTCTAATAAATTTTTATATGATAAAACAAGCCTTCTTGTTGATCCAGAGAACTTCTGAATTCATTAAAATTTAAATATCGCTTTTTTGTGATTCAAACATATGAATGGCAAAATTCTGTGAGAAAATTATTTTTATGGAAACAACTTCTAAGAGAATTATCTTCCTTGTTACCACTGCTTTTGTTTTTGCTCTTCTCTTAAACTTTATACTTTAATATCAATATGATCTTCATAGTAAGATCCTGTGAATGAAATTCCAACCCTTTAGCAATCTTTAAAGCAGAAAATTCTTGTTTCACTTGATTTATTAAATATATCATCAATCAGTTTTCATGATGACTGTTATAAGATTCCAGACAAAGTATTTAAAATTCTTTCAACACAACAAATTATCTTCTACAAAATTATGTTAATGCTATTTCAATGACCACCTTTCAAGCTTTGTTGCTAAGTATTTAGATCATTCACTGAATGTCTTTCACAGTCCTTTGATCCTTTCACTGTTTTTCTTGTTAATTAATCCAGTCTTTGAAAAGATCTTTGAAGGAAAATAGACCTTGGGAACAAAATGAGGTTAATATACATGTTGATGTTTTTAGGGCACATAAAAACAATCTTTAATTTCGGATATTGCTTGTAAATTCAGGATGATCTGAGATATAGGCCTAAATCAACTTTGTTTTAAAATGATAATTATTGTAATAACATATGTTGCAATATCTGGAACAAAATAATTAAAAATATCTTTATATCCTTACATTCTTTATATTGGAACTAGTGACTTGATGTTTTTATTTGATTTAATTCTGGAATGCTCTAGGGTTTTCAGAACAACAAAATAAGTAATGCTTTCAACTTGTCTTTACATTTTATATCTGCCCTCAATAACATAAACAACATAATCAATAAATTCTTTTCTCTCTTTAGACAATCATTGACCTAATTTTGCTTTCTTGGCTTGTAGCAACTTGCAAGAATTTGTTTACAAAACAATAACTATAATATTAAGAGCTTATTTTGTGTTAGGCTCTATTCTATATTCTTTATACATATTGTATAACTTAAGCATCATAGTAAACACATTAGGTATGCAGTAATATTGTTCCATATCAAAGTTGATAAAAGTAAGAAAGAACTTTCTGGTAACTACCAAAAGCCGCAACTTCAAAGTGGCAGATTAAGGGATTGCATCACACAATATGATACAATCACAAGAGGTAGCTATCTTACGCACTACACAATAATGCCCCTTTCTTTCCAGAATGTTGTTATATTTTTCATTTTAAACATCCATTGGGAGTATACGGAAGCCTTCTTTCTGTTTCTTCCTTTCTTTCTTTTTCTTTCTTTCTCTTTCTCTTTCTCTCTCTCTTTTCCTTCCTTCCTTCTTTCGTACTTTAGGTTCTGGGGCATGTGTGTAGATCATACAGGTTTGTTGAATAGGTACTTACATGACAAGATGGTTTGCTGCCTCCATCCCCCTGTCACCTATATCTGGCATTTCTTCCCATGTTATCCCTCTCCAACCTCCCTGCCACCACTGTCCTCCCCAGCACCCCCCCAACAGACCCCAGTGTGTGATGCTCCCCTCTCTGTGTCCATGTATTCTCATTGTTTAACACTCTTATGAGTGAGAACATTCGGTGTTAATTTTCTGTTGTTGTGTCAGTTTGCTGAAAATGATAGTTTCCTGATTCATCCATGTCCCCACAAAGAACAAGAACTCATTGTTTTTTATGGCTGCATAGTATTCCATGATGTATATGTACCGCATTTTCCTTGTCGAGTCTATCATCGATGGGCATTCGGGTTGGTTCCAGATCTTTGCCCTTGTAAACAGTGCTGCAATGAACATACTTGTGCATGTGTCTTTATAATAAAATGATTTATAATCCTTTGGGAATATACCCAGTAATGGGATTGCTGGGTCTAATGGGATTTCTGTTTCTAATCAATGATTTCAGTTAAACTTTTAAGAAAAAAAAAATTGTGAATCTGTATTGATATTTAAATATTCCCCTGAAATTAAGGATACACCATTTCCTTATCTGCTGGAGCTGAAACTTTCTGTGATGTCTCATCAAACTCAGTAGTTAAGAATTTAAAAACCAGATTATACCTTTGCTGAAAATCATTCCTGGTTCAGAAAAAAATGGAATTATTTTATCTAAGCATGGTTTCATAACATCACATTTTTCCATATTGCCCATCAACCCATCATGATTTTCATACCAGAGTTTATTAATTGACCTATTAGTCGTCACTTTTCCCCACTTTTCAATTTTCCTTTGACTTCTATTTATTTATACTACTTCAATTCAATTACAGAGAATTCTATTGGTTCTTTTGTTGAGTTACCATTCAGCACATAAAACTTCATTTAACATGCAGAGTGAAAATGTGAAAATTTTAAAACAGAAAGATACCCACTAGGAACCTCTCTTAATGCATTTAGAAAGAATAAGGTAATGTGAGATGTCCTTAATGCAATCACTTTTGTATCCTTGATAAAACATCAGTCTTTCTATCTTCCATCATATTTTTTGGTTCTAAGTCAGTCAGAGTTTTGGTTTATTATGTACTTAATATTTATAACAAAATTGGAAATATCATTGTAATTCACAGACTACTATAGATTATTTACATTGCATTTAGGGGATAAGACAAGAAAGAAACACATTAGGACTAAAAAGAAAAACATAGCCACTCATTTGTTTTTTCATTTAACAATTTTTTAATTGCCATCTTTGACTATATTGTGATACTTTGTATTATACCTCAGAAGAGTTCAGTAAAAATTTAAAAAAATTAAGAACTTTGCTGTCAGAGATATTAAATTATAGTATCTGTAACAGGAAATAAACAGGGAAACAAATATAAAAATATTTTAAAGATATCTCATGCCAATAAGAAGTGAATCAAGATAAGCAATGTATTAAATTGGCTTCTATCCTTGGTATTTGCATTCGAATTACTGTTGAAATTAAATAATGTTTGGAGTTCGCTATGTAAGATTTTAGTCTATACTGTTTTTGCAAATTTTCTTAACATATTTATTTGTGTTTTTATAAGGATTAAGTTAAAAGTGACATTCAGATATTTCTAAAAAGACTTTTCTATACAATAAAAATCCAATGACTATATTAGGAGACTTTCATTGTGTTTAGGATCACAAAAGAGAAGCCTTAAACATAAAGTGTCTGTGGCAGATAGTGTTTACTCAGCACATAATCCATGTTTGCTGCAATTCCCATCATCTTTTGAGCAGCTTGAGATCATGCAACCAATTATCCCCAATGGGGAACAGAAATATTATGTATCAACCAAGACAATTATACGTCAAAATATGGTCTTCATCTCTTGCTTTCTCAACTGTGGAAGAAATGTTAAGATAGTGGTCTACCAATGGTAAAATGATGACACCACAAGACAGAGTGAGGATGGATCTATTAGTCACTAGATAGAGGAAAATTATTGCTAATTTGAGTAGACTTTGCATGAATAAGACATAAACTTATATTGTGCTAAGCTACAAAGATTGTTTCTACATATTTATTTTTGTTACAGCCTAATGAAGAACATCTTGGATGTTCCAGTTTGGGCAATTATGAATATAGCTGCTATAAACATTGATATACAAGTTTTCGTGTGACAATAATGTTTCAAATCACTTGGGTAAATATTTAGGAGCAGGATTGCTGGATCATGTAATAGGAGTATATTTAGCTTTGTAAGAGTCTACCAAACAATCTCTCAAATTAGTTTTACTTTTTGCATTCTTAACAACAATGTAATTTGCTATTCGTCCACAACATGGTCAACACTTAATATTATATTTATTAGGTTTTGTATTTTAATCATTCTATTTGGTATATAATAGTATCTCTTTGCTTTGAAGTGACAATCTCTGATGAAAAATGATGTTGAGTATCTTGTGAATATGGCTATTTGACATCTATATAAGTTTTCTGCTGTGCTATATATTTAGAATATTTGCCCATTTTAGTAGTTTTTAAAAATTTTCTTATTGTTGACTTTTATGTACTTTGTATAGTATATGTTAAGGTATAGGCTGGGTTTGGTGGATCATGCCTGTAATTCCAGCACTTTGGGAGGCTGAGGTGGGCAGATCACACTTGAGGCCAGGATTTTGAGACCAGACTGGCCAACATGGTAAAACACTGTCTCTATAAAAAATTCCAAAATTTGCCAGGTGTGGTGGGCACCTATAGTCCCAGCTACTCAGGAGGCTGAGGCAAGTGAATCACTTGAGCCTGGGAGGCGGAGATTGCAGTGAGATGAGATGAGGCTGAGTAGTCCAGGCTGAGTGACAGACGAGTGAAAGTCTCCAAAATATATATAGCAAACAATTCACAATAACATCAAAATAAAATATCTAATAATTTTATTAATACTGCACAAGTCACTAAAGGATAAAAATTTACAGATCAAGGAAATAATATAGAATCTATGATAAATGTGTAATTACTCTTGGATGAAGTGACTTAACATTAGATATATACCTGTTCAAACAAATTTATTATGTAACAAAATAAAAAATATGTCATGTGGAGATCAAAAACCTATTTCTAAAATACTTATGAAAGAAAACAAGTTCTATATATCACAGTATAGACTATTCCATTGAAATAAAACCATACCTGCAATCCTTGTAAAGATATAATTCTCCATGTTTGTGCATCTGTAGATTAAAACTCTTTTGAGAAATTCTCTTACTTAGATGGTATATAAGGCACCAGCACTTTAAATTTTTCAAAGTTTTATTGTAAGGTCTTATAGACACATGATTAACATGATTTTTGGTCCTAGCCCTTGTTTCATTTTGAGAATATTTTACTGGCTGGTAAAATTCAAGATTAGAAACATGTTTATTTTTCAGTGCAGCAATTGCAGAGTCTTCAGTATTCTCTCTAAAATCTGCTTACAAACCAAAAAGTTCTTTACTTAGCTCAGTGTTATGATTTTCCCTTTAGAGGACATTTGGAAATGTCTGGAGTTAGGTTTGATGCCATGCCTAGGGTAATAGTGCAACTGGTGTTTAGTGCTTAAGACCAGGAATTCTGCCAAACTTGGATTGTTCAGCCCCTTCCCGCAATATAGACTTATCTAGCCCAAAATTTCAAGAGTTCTGAGTTCTAGAAACCCTGATTTTAGCTCATTTTTCTTACCTTGTATCCAGACATAGGGAGGAGAAAAAATTCAGACAATATTTCAACATTCTGCACTGGCATCATCTTGCTGAATTCCACACGTTCATTAGGAACATTTTATAATTTCCAAATTACCGAAAATGTTAGATTTAATTGTTGTGCTACTCTGTGTCATGGATTGCCACAGAAGCCTGTTTTAGCACTTTCCTTACCACATTTTCTTCTTCTGCCCACATTTACACTTTTCTTACAGTAGCACTTCACATTCAGGTACCCATTTCTATACCAGTTATCTGTCATTGCATTAAAACTAAAACATTTATTCAAACAGTTACTCAAAACACCTTATGCATTTCATAATTGAATTGAATTCAGTTGAACATGTCATTTGGTAATCTGAGTTGGACTCCCTTGGATATTTGCATTGCCTTGCAGGTACATTAGTCAGCTCTGCCTCAGTGAGTGGACTTGCTCTCAGTTGGGTGACTTTGGTGGCTAGATCATGTATCTCATAGTCCAGAAGGCTAGTCCAGGCTTGCTCATGTCCAAAATACCAATAGAGCAAGCTCTAATGTGCAAGTATTTGTGAAGTTCCATCCTGCAATACATTTCTTATCGTTTCTTTGACCAAAGCAAGTCACAACGCTAGTCCAGATACAAGAGTTGGAAAATGGTACCAATTATTTTCCAAGTATGGATACAGTGAAGAAGAAGAATTTATGGGCATTTTGCAACTCATCACTCTACTATCCAGAAATGTATTTTATCCCATATGGATGTTAAAGAAATATCACACATATAGCCATGAAAGTACATATATGAGAATATTTAATGAATCATCCATTGATTTTGAGAAGACTCTTATTTTCACAATTATAAGGCCTTACTCATTGATTTTAAGAGAAACACTAGGGTCATTTTAAAGCTGAATACATATGCCTACAGATTGATTTGAAGAGATCTTTCAAATATTATTAGGCTTGTCAATCGAGAAAAATGATAAGGCAATCATTTTAGGAGATTTGTTTGCCAAAATTAAAGACAGGTGACCAGGAGACAGGTGTATGCCTTTCTCCAAAGATGATCCAAATTTAAAGGGGAAAGGGCAGGATTTTGAGAAGTGCACAATTTGCATGTAAGAGGTGGTTAGGGAAAAATAGTCATTCATGCCTAAAAAATGCAGTGAATCTGCATTTTTTTAAACGTAAGACGACCTAGAAAAATGGGGCACAGAAAAAAAATGCAGGAAAGCTGCATTTTACATATGGTAACACAGACAAAAATGGGGTAGGGGAATAATTAAATAGGCATTTGTGTCTGGTAGGCCCAGGTTGACAGCACCTGTAAAGATAAGCTATCAATTTACATTTCCATGGTGAAATTTTAACAGAAACACCTTAAAAGATATTGCGGCTCATCAGGAATTTCCTTGTGGGAAAAATATGGGGGAGGTATATAACTTTTCATCTTGTAGCCATCTTAGGAACCAAATGGGGGAGGCAGGTTTGCATCACCCACTTCCCAGCTTGAGTTTTCCCTTTGCTTAAATGAGTTTGGGATCCCAAAATTTAATTTCCTTTCACTAGCTCCATTTTTATCTGCCTGAGAAATGCAAGAAAGAGAAATAATTTTCCCAAAAGGAGATTGAAAAAAAATGCTTTCATAATGATGGGGTTATTTGAGAAATGTACTGTTCCCTATATTTTGATGTGGGGCATAATGCTTATTCTAGCTGTGATTTTTGGACTATTAAGAAAGGGCACTATGTGTAAACTAGCAGAAAATGCTAGTTCACACTTACTATGAAAGATTGTAGAGAATGCTCCAATGTTTTCCTGTCCTTCTTCCCTGAGGAACTTCTGTGGGGTTGAAGCAAAGACTGGAGCACCTGTGGCCACAATCTGATGGCATCCACTGTGAAGAATGAGGACCACATTCTCTGTGCTCTTCAGAAGAATCTATTATTAGCGTTTAGAGTCTTAGGGATATCTGGGAGTTAAACTCATATGAAAGTTAAATCCATAATCAAAGAAGATTAGATTTCTCATAATTTATAGAAAAACACTCAGAGCTAAGACATGAATAATAGGCAGAGGTGAGGGATGAAATAGGCCAAGCTAGTTATTTTTTAATATCTGAGTGCCCAGCTAGGTTTCAAATTCTGTTAGGAAGCATCTTGTTGAGGACTACATCCCAGTAACTACATAAAGCCTCATGCAGAGAAATGATCTAGAGTATCTATCATCCTCACAACAAATGTATGGCTTCCTTGAAATTATACTTTTATATCTTTTTATAATCTATATTTTTCCATATAGTTTGGCATTGATTTAAGCTGAAATGAATAGTGTGATGCATAGTGCTCTTGAGTTAGAGAATGAATAAAATTATTCCCCTAAATTAAAAAATGTACATACACAGATAAACATGGGAATGGGATAGAAGCAAAAGAAGTGACTTTGTGAAGTGATCCTAGCATGGACAGAACTACAGTACAAACTGTGAAACTTACCTGACAGAATCCGAGTTCCCAGTGAATAGAACAAGACTATATCATGTTACCAATAAGGCAGGTTGGTGATAGAACACTGGAACTATGGCATCTGATTTGATCTACTATCTCCATGCATACACATATTCATAGGCTAGTATTTAGATATCACTTTTTGATAAATGTCAGTTCCATGTCACATAAACCATTTCCTAGCCTTGATAGTTAATTCAATGTTGGTTGAACACATTTTTCTGGATGGAGTTTTATGCTTATGTAGGCTTGGGGATTCAATGTAAACGGTTTGCACATGTTATATGAGAGCACAGAAAGATATATTAAATCCATCTATGTTTGGATGTATATTAGAAATAGCAAATGATATTATAGAATGTTTATTTTTATAATTCTCTACTTTATCTGGGTCATAAACTTCTTAAAATTTCTTTTTCGGTTTAAGCTTTCTATGCTTCTATTCAACCCCAAGATAATTTTCTTCTAAGATTAAGAAAAATCTATTCAGCTGTTTTAAAGCTGAGTGAATGTGAAAATTATATATTTTTTATCATCATAGGGAAGGCAATCTATTGTAGTAGCTTTCTCAGTAAAACTCAAAAAGTCTTCTTTTGAAAAGTTCCAATCTAAATACATATGATACCAGATACCATAACAACTATCTTGTCAGTATGTGAGGAAGAAAAAAATGTTCCCATATTTCTACATTAAAAATTCCCATTGTCTGGACTTCTGGTACTTATAAATACAAATCAGTGAGTAATTCATTTAAATACACATTACTAGAGGCACTGTTGTCTCAACAAATAAATATGTACTGGAGACTTGAATCATTATGTTAGAAAGAGTGATAGTAAGTGCAACAAGAAAATGTGAAAAATGAAAATGAATAGTATAATGCTTAATAAAAATTTAAAGGTCAAAAGGAGCTTGGTGTTCATGTGGTTAGTTGTCCTGAAAATGTATTATAACATGAAGTACTTGGAGGTCATGGTGTTCTTTACAGAACTCTTAATTACTGATGTAGTGTACCAGTATGACAATCATCACTGTAATTTTTACAAGTGAGATAACATATTTACTGATATGAAATAATCAAACAGAACTGAATATTAATGTTTTAAGACAAAAATATTATGGGCAGGAAACAAAATTACAACCATTTTATTTATTAACTTAATCCTTTTGTAAAAAAAAAAAAAAAAAACAACATTAAAATCAAGTGTCTGAATACCTTAGTTAAACTCAGAAAATGCAACTTTCATTAAAATCCTATTTAATGACTCTTATGCAGTGCAATTTTCAAATAATTTTAAAAATACAGGAGTGATTGTCCTTTCCATAGCCATTTACTTCCCCACTCTGTCTCTTGGAAAAACCAGATAGACTATTGCAGATGTGACTAGACATTAACAAGGAAGCCATTTTTTATCCAAATGTTAGAGGCTGAAAAGCAAAAATTCAAGTATCCTCATTATTACTTCTACCCCCTTATTCTTGGACCCATATGTCCACATAACTGTATTCGTTTAAGAGCTGTCTACATCCTGAAAAGCTGTGCCCACTCATCACAGAATGCCATCCAGCTGCTGGCATCTAACAAGCACCTTTAAGAGGCCAGTTCATCACTGTCGGCTGGTGGCTTCTGGAGTTATATGGTAGGACCAGTGGCTCCCGTGAAACAGGCACACCTCTGTATCTTCTTTGCTAAAATCCTGGCTAGCTAATTTCAGGGGTTTTATTTTTCCCTTTAATACAGGAAGGAGACAAGGAAATATTTGGTAGAATAGGGTGATTCCCTGGCAAAGGGCCTCACCCTCATGCCTGAAACAGTGGCCCAAAATGGGAACTGGCATTTTGGTTTTCCTGCCCAAAAAGTTGCCTTTGGCCTGTCATGTCCCCCAACCTATGCCCATATAAACCTGTGACCTTGGCAGGCACTCACACAAGTGGCTGAACGTCCAGAGGCACAGAGGGACACAACAGACAGTGGTGGAGAGTGGCACAGAGCAGCAGGGCAGCATGACACAGAAAAGGAGGGGTGTCTGGGCACCCAGAGGAGTTTGGCTCGGAGCTTTTGGGGAGGGGTTCAGCTATTGAGAGTTCCAACTCCAGCGAAGGGTCACCTTCCCACTCCATCCTCCCCGTTCCAGCTCCCCATCCAACCTGCTGGAAGTCACCTCCACCATTCAATAAAACCTAGCATTCAACCTTGGAGAACATGTGTGACTCGATATTTCCTGGACCCTGGACAGGAGCTCAGGATCCAGAAAGCTGTCACACTGGCCCTCTGCCCTTGCAGAAAGGCAGAGGGTTAATTGAGCTGATTAACACTCAAGTCATCCGAAAACAGCAAGGCAAAAACGGCACACTGTAACACATGCCCACTTGGGCTCCTTCACCTGCCGGTCTGTGTGCTCTCCCTCTTGCAAGGGGTTTGAGCAGCAGCGTGACTGAACAGGTGAGCCTGTTGCACTTCCTGCAAAGGGAATCAAGGAAATCTTCCATTTTACTTCATACTACAGTAACTCATATCCAAGAATCAAAGGATTAGCATGGATATTCTGCTATTAGGTATGTCTATATAAGATACATATTTGAAAATGGGGAAATGGCACACAGGTAGATCTGCTGAGCATAGTAAACCTAATTCTACAAAATCATCTCTTGTCATCACCCCTGACCTTCAGAGGACAACCACACCTGAACTCTCAATCATGAAGCCATCTGGTCACCAGTTTTGTTTTTTATTGTTGTATAATTTTTACTTGTATTTCTTTTACTGAGGGATTACTTTAAAGATTTTTAGTGTAGTTCTAAGAGTGCATCTTTACAATGTAAAGATAGCCTCTGGCTTCTTACCATTCATACTTTCTATTTCTTATTCTTAATTACCAACTATTAAAACAATCCCTAAAAGTGGATATTATCCTCTGCAGAAAAGTTTGGGAAAGTGTTTGGCTTCACATTTCTTACCTTGAGATGCAGAAATAGAACAACACAATAAATAGGATAAATTCCTCCAAAATTCTTAGATTGAAATCTAAGACAATGTGATAGTATTAAGGGTTGGGGCCTTCTGGGATTGATTAAGTTATATTGGCTTTACCCTCATGAATGGATTACTGACCTTACGAAAGAGCAGAAGGGATTTAATCAGTCCATTTTGCCCTTTTGCCTTCCACCACATGAGGATACAGCAGGAAGGAAGAGTATAAGAAACAAACCCTCACCAGACATGAACCTTGCCAGCCCCTTAATATTGGGCTAAGTGTGGCGATTCCTCAAGGACCTAGAAATAGAAATTCCATTCGACCCAGCAATCCCATTACTGGGTATATATCCAAAGGATTACAAATCATTCTACTATAAGGACACGTGCACACGAATGTTCATTGCAGCACTGTTTACAATAGCAAAGACCTGGAACCAACCCAAATGCCCATCGACGATAGACTGGATAGGGAAAATGTGGCACATATACACCATGGAATATTATGCAGCCATCAAAAACGATGAGTTTGGGTCCTTTGTAGGGATATGGATGAACCTGGAAACCATCATTCTCAGCAAACTGACAGAAGAGCAGAAGATCAAACACTGCATGTTCTCACTCATAGGCAGGTGTTGAACAATGAGAGCACATGGACACAGGGAGGGGAGCACTACACACTGGGGTCAGTTGGGGGGAAATAGGGGAGGGAAGGTGGGGGATGGGAAGCTGGGGAGAGATAGCAAGGGAAGAAATGCCAGATGTAGGTGATGGGGAGGAAGGCAGCAAATCACACTGCCATGTGTGTTCCTATGCAACAATTTTGCATGTTCTTCACATGTACCCCAAAACCTAAAATGCAATAAAATAAATAAATGGGAAAAAAATATTGGGCTGTCTAGTTTCCAGAACAGTGAGAAAATTATTTTATTTACAAATTACCTAGTCTAAGGTATTTGGTTATAGTAGCATGAACAGTCTATGACAACTACTAAGCAATATTAGTATTGATTCTAAATGCCATGGCGAAGAGTTGGAGTGTTTATTCTTAATGAGATTAAAACCAACAACATAAATTTGCAGCATGCTACATATTCATCATCACCATTCTCTCCTTCACTTTTAAATTAGCTTTAATATCAGAGACTAGGATTGCAACTCCTGCTTTTTTTTTTTTTGCTCTCCATTTGCTTGGTAAATTATCTTCCATCCCTTTATTTTGAGCCTTTGTGTATCCTTGCATGTGAGATGGGTTTCCTGTTCCAGCACACCAATGGGTTTTGACTTTTTATCCAATTTGCCAGTCTGTGTCTTTTGATTGGGTCATAAAAATCAAATTAGCTTTAATAAAATATAATTTACAAACAAATCCTCCAATTTTCAATGTTTGAAGATCTGTGTGTATAATAGAAACACCAACACAAACACGATATAGAATATTTCCATTAACCCCCACATTTTTATGTGCTCTTTGACAATCAAGGTCACCTCTCATCTCTTAACACTGGCAAGCACTTATTTGCTTTCTGGCACTATACTATTGACATATTGAGAATTTTACACAAATGGAATAAGGAATATATAGCAATAATAATTAGCTTCTTTCATCGGTATTCCTAAAATTTCCAATTTTTATCTGTTATGAACAATCAACAATAAGCATTCATAAATATTGCCATCTTTGCACATATATACTTGTCTTTCTAGGGTACATGTTCAGTAGAAGAACTGCAGGGTAGATAAATTATTTTAATTGGAATATATCTCAACAAACATGGATTACAGATTTGTACACTTAAAAGGTAACCTAAGAACAAAACTTTTTAGAAAGAGCAAATTTGTAGCAGTCTCAAAGAACTGTTTCCTTACACACTCGGGAAAACTTGGTATTATCTGCCTTAGCTTGGATCCTGCAAAAGCAAAGTCTGAATAAGAAGTTAAAATGGTGACATTTTATTGCTTATGGATAGACCCTGTGAGGTTAGAATAACTAACTTATTTTATAAAAAATAAAAGTGTCGGAAAGGGAGGTAGGTG
Source organism: Cebus imitator (assembly GCF_001604975.1). Lineage (NCBI taxonomy): Eukaryota > Metazoa > Chordata > Mammalia > Primates > Cebidae > Cebus > Cebus imitator. Next base: position 900,794 of record NW_016107817.1, on the reverse strand, counting down.
CTGGGTGGAAACACAGAAAAGAACAGAGGCAAAGCAACACAACATTAACCATTACCACCCTGACTCCTCTTCACAAGGAGCCTCAAGAAACAAAACAAAGAAAACCCCAGAAACTTTCAGCTGATACACTTGGAATCTTTCAAAAATGAACTGCACTTTTTGATAGTGCCCAGAGGGGAGAAAAAATAAGTTTATTCATGGTTTTTTTTTTTTTTTAAATCTACAATTTCTCTACTCGCTGAGGTTCTCCCCACCAGGAGCTGATTTTAGGTAACTTACAGTTTGTTAGTTTGCTCCTTCGCAGGCACTCTGGAAGCAACATCTCAGGGTCCTCCGTGTAGCATTTCCTCTGAGTCTGAAAGCTGAAAGGCTCAAGCAATTTTTGCTTAGTTTGATATTCCAGTGACTGGAAGACAAAAGTTTTCCTTTGAGAATCATCAATATCCATTGATTGTCCAGAGAGAAAGAATAAGGTGGTGTAGGGAAAATGAAAAGGTGCCTAAGATGCACGTTCAATACATTAAATGGATAAAGAATTTCACTTGCTGTTGGTTTGATTGATTGATAGGGAGGTTGAACATCTTTTCAATATATATGTGTCTATCACACTCACATATATATTTTTTTCTAATTTTTTATTCCAAATATCTTAGAATATTTTTTCTTAATTTGTTGATTTTGTAATATATATTTTGGCTTCTAATTTATTGTCTGTATATTAACATACTTCCCTTTAGGTTATATTTGTCTGTTGGCTGGCTTATGTTTGAATTTCATTCATGATATTTTTAATACTACAGAAGTTAAAATGTTCATTTAGACAAATGTATCATTTATTTGCTGTTAGAAATTTATGAAAAAATATTTTGTGCTATAACTCACAAAATAATTTTCTTTGTTGTCATTTTACATATTTATTGTTTCTGTATTATTTACTTCTTTTTATGACAGCATAAAATAGAATATATTATTTATATTTTTTCTAAATAGAAAATTGGATAGCCCAACACAAGCATTTTTAGGTTGTTCTTTTTCCATCTAATTGAGATGCCATATTTATATACACTGAAATTCCATTATTGAATTCCTTTTTCATTATTTCCCCATTGCACCTTCAAAATTAATGACTACAATTTTTAAATTTGTTTTAATATTTGGGAAGACAATCACTTTCTATTTGTTCTTTTTAAAAATATCTTATAACGTTTACTTACCTTTCTAAGTGAATTTTAGGTTGAGCTTGTCAAGTTCCTTAAAAAATCTGTTGCTAGAATATTTATCAGAAACTACTGAGTTTATAAGTTAAAGAAAATTTAAAATCCTACATAAATGAGATTTTTAAACCTAGAATTTCAATATATAAAAAAAGATAAAAGGGGAGACATTTGAGTTTATTTGATGATCAATGAAGAAGTTGTGGAGCATAGGTCAAGAACCACTTTTAAAATTTCAAGAAAGAAATGACATAATGTATATTTTCTCTTGGGTCAGAAATTGCTGGGTAAAGATTTTCAAAGAGTGAAAGCCAGGGGAAATTCAGCACAGATGGAGGGAGGAGATGAATCATTCATTAGGAATTTGACTGACCTTTGGTGATATAGCTCTGGTCATTTGTCAAGTGGATGTCAAGATCCCTGTTCCAGTAATAGCCTAAGCATTTTCTGTCTGTATTTAGGATGAGGATATATCTATGTCCCAAAAACTTGGCAGTTTTTTTTAATAAATAATATAATTAAGCAATATTTTAGGGAACATTATTGAAAATCAAACAACTATGATTATATTTATTGCAACTATGTATATTGTAATCACCTTCAGAAGTATTTGAAAATTAAATAGAATATGGAACTCAAAACTCCACAATGAATCTCACTGAATTCTCTTTCACAGACATTCTATCTAGAGTTTCAGAATCTCTAAGGATAAAGAAAAGGTGATAAAATATTACAGACATTCTATTATACTTGGTCAGAACTTTTTAATACATAGGTAAAACTTGATTTTAACTTTGGCATTAGGCCTAAAAAAAAACTCTTCTTTTAAAAGGGGGTAAAATTTTGGCTTTAAAAATACCCTGTTGAGTGCATGCTTTATTTCTATTTTTCATTTGATTCCCACACCTGAAACTTCTGTCTTGAGTTTGAATTTCATTAACATCTTCTCTAAGTACAAATTATTGGGTTCTTTGTTAGTGGTAAAATTGGAAATGGTGAAGGTGTTTTGGCATTAAATGCTCTCTGTAATTATTTTAAAGAGCAATTTGTATGATATTGTATGTAGAAGTTACAAACACATGTAATTTGTTACTTATAACTCTTAATCTGCAGATATTACCCAGTTGGACAAATCATGAAAAACATACCACATGTTATTTAATTGTGTAAAGCAGTAGTTTCTAACCTATTTGAGAACAAGAAGATATTGTATGGGTAAGCTTCATATAGCCTTGCACAAGAGAATTTTACTTTTAGCAAGTGTACATTGAGAAAATACATTTCACAAAAATATAATTAACAGTAGTATTTTAATTTATTTGCATATTAATCAGAATATTTATATACTTTGAAAAGCTCATATAAGCAACTGAAATGTTATTCAAACACAACTACAATGACACTTGATGAATGCTTGGATTTAACAGATCATTTACAATAAGCTCCTAACTTTCAAGGTATCAAAAGCTCACAGATTGGTGAATACGAATACAAAAGATTCTTTTCCCTCTTCTTCTCTGTCTTTTATCATTCCCAGATTGTTTTTTTTTCTTTCTACTTTTACTTAACTATTAATAAATACGTTTTGGCGTCAATTCAATATATTTAAAATCAATGGCATGTTTTTATTCAAAACACGTTTAATAGAAATTTATGAAAGCCACGGAGCCAAAACCCAATTATCTGAGCAGCCCACCCAAAAAATCATACCTGGTGAAATAGTTTAAAAAAAGATCAATTGACAACATGTACTACCTGAAGATTAAATAGGAAACAAAGCATCACGAGTGTTTACCAGTAATGTGTGAAAACAAAATTATCCACATAAAAGCTTTTGTACCAAGATGTGTATGTGCTAACCATAGTTGAGCTCTGTACCTGACAGCTGGATAATTTTAATTTTTGAGCGGTTGATACCTTAGGGAAAACAGAACAAAATATTTTAAAGGTTGTAGTCAGCTGAAGTTTTCCTGTATTTTTAGTCTTTGGATACTTAATTATCTAATTTTAACATGATGATTGAACTAAGATATATAAGGCACATACATCAGTACATATCGTGAGCATTTAAGAGAAGCTTTTTTGAGAAAATATAATGTTCTGATTCAAATATAATACACTAGGACCAGGTGTGGTGGCCAACACCTATAATGCCAGCACTTTGGGAGTCTGAGGAGACTTGGGAGGATCACTTGAGCCCAGGAGTTCAAAATCAGCCTGGGCAAAATGTCAAAACCCCCATCTTGACAGACACACACACACACACACACACACACACAAAACAAAAATTAGCAAAGTGTAGTGGCACAGGCCTGTTGTCCCAGATATTTGAGAGGCTGAGATGGGAAAATCACTTGAGTCTGAGAGGTTGAGGTTACAGTGAGCAATTATTGTACCACTTCAGTCTAGGTGAGAGAGTGAGTCCTGTTTCAAATATATGTGTGTGTGTGTGTGTGTGTGTGTGTGTATGCATAAAATATATATACACACAGAAATATGTATATATATTTTATGCATATATATATATATATACACACATACACACAATATATGTGCATAAAATATATATGCACACAGAAATATATATATGCATATATATTGTGTGAGTGTATATATGCATAAAATATATATTTATGTGTGTATATATTATGCATATATATATTGTGTGTGTATATATATATGCATAAAATATACACACAGAAATATATATTTATATATATGTGGAAATATATAAATATATATATTTGTATATCTATATTTCTGTATATATATAAATATATATATTTCTACATATATAAATATATATATATTTCTACATATATAAATATATATATATTTCTGTGTATATATATAATGCATATTTATATATACATATATATTATAGATATTTATATATTTCTACATATATATTTATATATATATTTCTGTGTGTATATATATTTTATGCATACACACACACACACACACACACACACAATAATCTAGTAGGAAGTATCAGTCACAGGTAGAAATGACCATAACAAATAACATAAAACAGTGAATTTCACAAAATATGTGCATATATATTGTAATATATTCAAAAGAAAAAACTTATTAAATTCAGAAACTTATAAATAATCATCATTTGTAGTAAAAGATCTGCTTCTTTATGATATGATGACATAGAGATGTAAAATCAGGTGTTAGGCCTGTGTTGTGCTGAATATTAGTGAAATAAGCACAATTAAACAAACTTTGCTTACAAAAAAGATACCAATGCTGTTGTTTCAAATATATAATTATTAAGTAATTATTGAACAGGTAATGTCTTACCTGTTTCTAGATACACTGTAATGAAAGCAGAAGCAAATTACAAATGCAGACTGTAAATGACAGTATTTAGACAATGACAATGGCTGCGGTTTTTAGAAATCTTTATGAAAGTAGTGTATAAATTGGTGCCATGAAAGATTTATGGAATTCCAACAAATAGATATAAGTAAAAGTAGCATTTTCACAATTATAGGTGGAGAGAGAAGTGTAAACAGAATCACAAAGATAACTGTAATATATTTGAAGTTGGAAAAGTAAGTAGAGATAAGGTTGTGAAAGGCCTAGAGCCGTCTTTATCAGTCAAGGTTCAATTAGAGAAACAAAAACAGTGTGATTAATTTAGTAATGAACCTCACTGAGTTGCAGAAAAAAACTGGGGTGGTAACAATCAAGAAAGAGAACTTAGAGAATAATTGTAAAATTACTATTTCAGAAACACTGAAGTGTGGACATGTCTGAACTTGCAGGGAATTCTGGGAAGACAGTCATGTTCAGGTACCAGAGTAGGACCATGAATTGAGGCTAGTGGAGAGGGCTATAGAAAGCTATATATCTGGATAACTCCTAGTTGCTGTTGTTAGGCAGGACTGACAACCAGTAAGCAGAGTTGTCATGGAATAGAGAAGACGAAAGGCAAGAAAAATGACAGTACTGCTGTGTCTTTATGTAAACATATGATCTTCAGAAAGGAGTGCCTGTCTCCCCATTTTCTGGCTGCTGTTCTGTTCTGTTTTCCAAATTTTGCTTAACATTAACTTTTGATCAATTCTAGCAGTGAATGGGGAATTCCGGGAAATATAGTCCAATGTAAACAAGTGGCAGAGTATAAACTGCCACACCATTCTGATGCCTCTTGGCTTTACACAACATGAAGTGGCATCCTCAGAGATAATGAGAACAAGAGTGAAAAGTTGACATTTTGTTGTGGGAAAGAAACCCAGTCTGAGTCCATAGAATTGTTTTTAAAGAAAGATAAACTGGAAGTAAAAAGGTTTGCAAATTTTTTTTTTCAGTCCTCCAGATGGAAATGGTACAATCCTGAACTAAGACAATGATAATAGCAATGACAAAGAGAGGATGCATTTGAGACTTTCAAGGGGCTGTATTGACTGGACAAGTGTTGATTGGTTAGGGGAGACAGAGGAGATGGAGAGTAGATAGAGTGTGCGCAGTATTTAACTAGGTGTTGGCAAGTATGATGATAATGTCAAAGAAATATTGTACGAGGCAGGTTAAAGGGACAAAGAACACTTGACATTCAGGACTACCACAATCAGAGAAAGACTGAAAATCAACTTCACTCTAACAAAAGGTGGAGCATTTTCAAGAGTTGTGGTTAGTTAGTGGAAAGGTAGTGGAAGACATTAAGGAGAAGAAAGGTCAATGCCAATAGTTTATCTGTATTAGTTAATTATCACTTTTTGAAATTAGGTTCCTACCCTTATGCAGAGACTGGGAGATCTGGAGTCTATCTTTTTCGATAGTTATAAATCCCAGTTTCTTGAGAGAAGATGCAATATCAAAGTTGTGAAATTAACAATGTTTGAATTCTACAGTTTTGAAAGAGCTAATTAATTTTACAAGAAAATTACAGGAATTCTGTGAATTTTTTCCTGCATAAGTAATAGACAAAATCTGTTAACATTTTAAAAGGACCAATTTTTAGTAAGATAAAACAATGGAGTTTTTTAATTTTTTTTTTATTTTTTATTTTTAAGAAATGTTACCTTCACCATTGTTGGGCTTATATCGCTGTAAAATATGCTGAGAGTTTGATTTGTCTTCACATTTGCTAAGCAATTATATTGTTGCCTTTAAGAATGATAAATTTATAAACTTTGAGAATTATATAATTTCTCCTTATGTAAAACAATTTTCAGCACACATAATTGAATGGAAATAGTATGTAATACTGTCAAAATCTTAAAGATTTTTAAAGAAAATATTATTTTATAGAGGAACATATTCTAGCAGTCAGATTTAACTTCAAAATCTCGGTTTTGAATATCTACTTAAGTAGAGGCTACTATGCAATCAGTGATTTGAATAATGACTGTCTCATTGCTGCATCTTTAATATGAAGGAGAATTGTACAGGAGGAATGTCAATGGTGCAACCTAAACTTCTAAAATGCTGCCATTTTGAGGTGCACCGATATGGTTTTGATCCTCTGCAAACCCCCATTCTTTATGCATATAGAAATAACAGCCCTAAGCCAAATATTTGGCTTGTTTCAAAAAAGTAGCAATAGAATTTAATCTCAAATCTACATCTCTATGTTTATTAATTTTCATTTAATCCCATTATACTCTCATGCCTCTCAATAGCTTGATATTACTTTATTGTTAGTCCAGCATTTCAGGGACGTTAACATATTTTATATCTTATAGTCATTATTTCATTTAATGTATTATAATTTAAATCAATCCCGTAATATACTATTCCTGGTCTCACTTTACTGGTGAGAAAACAAAAGCAGAGATCACAGTGCAAGATCTATCTCTGAACAATGCTAGGTTGTCCTTGCTTTCCCTTTGAACATATGGTTTGGTGGTCCACATTGCTGTAGAGAAACTGAAGGATAAAAACAGTGGTATTGGGAATAATTTGTCTTTTAACTCTGTCTAACATGGAAGGGGTTTTTATTCACAGTATTTGAGTGAATAGATAAATTGGCATACGTATTAAGGGTGAGCAGTAATATTCTGGGACATGGAAGTCTCTTCTCTCTAATTCAGCTACATTTATATTTTCTAGTGGAATATCTCTCCTCCCCACTCCCTCGCTTTGGAATTACTGCATATTGAGATTTATTTTTATTTTATTATTATTATTATTTCTTATGGATTTGTTTATTCTGCTTAAGTCAAACTTTGCATCTCAACTCCTTGAATAGTCTGATCCAGTCGAAAAGCAAACAGACACATTTATATAACCAAGATTTTTCCAGCAAAGAGAACATAAAGTCCCTTTTCAGGATATAAATGTTCCCTACAACGGGTCATTTTCTTAGAGTTTTGGTTGACATCATCCCTCAAGGTGTGTTCTTCATCTTCTTTTTTTTTTTTTTAATTATACTTTAAGTTCTGGAGTACATGTGCGGCTTGTGCAGAATTGTTACATAGGTATACACATGCCACTGTGGTTTGCTGCATCCATCCCCCCGTCATCTACATTAGACATTTCTCCCATGTTATCCCTCCCCAGTCTCCTAACACCCTGCTGTTCCTCCTCTAGTCCCCCCACCCCCAACAGGCCCCAGTGTGTGATGTTCCCCTCCCAGTGTCCATGTATTCTCATTGTTAAACACCCACTTATGAGCAAGAACACGTGGTATTTGGTTTTCTGTTATTGTGTCAGTTTGCTGATGATGATGGTTTCCAGCTTCATCCATGTTCCTGCAAAGGACGTGTCTATCATTGATGGGCATTTGGGTTGGTACCAGGTCTTTGCTATTGTAAGCAGTGCTGCCATGAACATATGCATACATGTGTCTTTATAATATAGTGATTTATAGATTTATAATCCTTAGGGTATATACTCCGTAATGGGATTGCTGGGTCAAATGGTATTTCTATTTCTAGATCCTTGAGGAATCGCCACACTGTCTTCCACAATGGTTGAACTAATTTACACTCCCACCTACTGTGTAAAAGCATTCCTATTTCTCCACATCTTCTCCAGCACCTGTTGTCTCCAGATTTTTTAATGATAGCCATTCTAACTGGTGTGAGATGGTATCTCAATATGGTTTTGATTTGTATTTCTCTAATGATCAGTGATGATGAGCTTTTGTTCATATGTTTGTTGGCCACATAAATGTCTTCTTTTGAAAAGTCTGTTCATATCTTTCACCCACTTTTTGATGGGGTTGTTTTTTTCTTGTAAATGTGTTTAAGTTATTTGTAGATTCTAGATATTAGCCCTTTGTCAGATGGATAGATTGCAAAAATTTTTTTCCCATTCTGTTGGTTGCCAGTTCACTCTAATGATTGTTTCTTTTGCAGTGCAGAAGCTCTGGAGTTTGATTAGATCCCATTTGTCTATTTTCACTTTTGCTGCCATTGCTTTTGGTGTTTTAGTCATGAAGTACTTGCCTATGCCTATGTCCTGAATGATATTACCTAGGTTTTCTTCTAGGGTTTTTATGGTGTTAGGTCTTATGTTTAAATCTTTTATCCATCTGGAGTTAATTTTTGTATAATGTTTAAGGAAAGGGTCCATGTTCAGCTTTCTGCATATGGCTAGCCAGCTTTCCCAACACCATTTATTAAATAGGGAATCCTTTCCCCATTGCTTATTTTTGTCAGGTTTGTCCAAGATCAGATGGCTGCAGATGTGAGGCATTACTTCCGAGACCTCTGTTCTGTTCCATTGGTCTATATCTCGGTTTTCATACTAGTTCTATGCTTTTTTATTACTGTAGTCTTATAGTACAGTTTGAAGTCATGATGCCTCCAGCTTTATTAATTTTTTTTTCCTAGGATTGTCTTGGCTATGCAGGCTCTTTTTGGTTCCATATGAAGTTTAAGGTGGTTTTATCCAGTTCTGTGAAGAAGGTAAATGTTAGCTTGATGGGAATTGCGTTGAATCTATAAATTACTTTGGGCAATATGGACATTTAATGTGCAAAAATAGCAAGCATTCCTATATGCCAGTAACACACCAACACAACCAAATCATGAGGGAACTTGCATTCACAATTGCTACAAAGAAACAAAATGGGAATACAACTAACAAGAGATGTGAAGAACTTCTTCATGGAGGACTACAAACCACTGCTCAAGGAAATGAGAGGACACAAACAGATGGAAAAACACTCCATGCTCATAGTTAGGAAGATTGAAGAGTGAGAAAATATACCATACTGCCCAAATCATATTGAGATTTGAAGCAAGGATGCAGAACAAGCAAAGGCTGCTATCTGATTAATATCTTCAGTTTAGTTACTGCCTAGTTCATTGATCCACATGGGGGAGGTAGTGAGTAATATGAATTTACTGATTGCTAGGACAGAGCCCATGGAATAATATCTGAAAATCGTATTACATGTAATAGCACTACATCTTTCAAAATAGCCTTTGAAGAGTCAGAAAAGACAGGAACTAACACTTTTTTAATGTTCGCTATATGTAAACATTTCTAATTTGTCACTATTTTCACAGAATTTATTTTCAAAGAATTCCATTGCCTCAGCAGCAGAACATGGCTTACTATTTTAAGACTATAAAGTTATCATGGCTCATTTCCATTTTCTGATATGTAACTTTTTTTGTATAACAGTAAGACTGTCAGGGCAGTGTTACTTCTAGTCCTATATTTTATAAACATTTCTGCATTTTAAAATGTAATTGTTCTGGCAATATGAAAATAACGATATACATTGTCTTAGTCTGTTTGGGCTGCTATAATAAAGTACCACGAACTGGGTAGTTTATTTTAAGAAATACATGTTTAATTCTTAGAGTTATGGAGGGTAAGCCAAAGGTCAAGGTGCTAGCAGATTTGCTGTCTAGGAAGGATCTGTTTCCTCGTTCATAGATGGTGCCCCCTCCCTGTGTCCTCTCATGGTGGAAAGGATAAAGGGGGTCTCTCTTGAGCCTCATCCTGTAATTATTGGGAGGGCACTATCCCAATAATGACAGCTCTTCCTTCATTACATAATCACCTTCCAAAGTCCTCACCTTCTGATACTATCCCTTTAGAGGTAAGGATTTCAATTTATACATTTTGAGGACATGCAAACAATGACCATAGCACACATTATTAATTCAATTTTTTAATAGCAAACTTGGGAGAAAGAAGGAAATCTAATATATGCACAAAGATATGAGAAATAAAGAATAATTTATTCATTTTATCCAGAATAGGATATCAGGTCTATCATCTCCAACAACGTTGTTTTTGGGTAAAATTAGAAGTTTCATTATGACCAAATAATTATCTGACTCTTCTCATTCCTGAATTCCCTAAAGATCTTCCTTTTGTTCTCATTATTGGAACAGAAAGTTCGCATTCAATAGAACACCCAAGAAAGCTTCAGCCCAAAATTGAGCTCTCCTGGAATTCCTGCTACTCTTATAAATAAGAAACTTAAAGTAATTATACTCTCACTCCACTAGAAATTTGACTATACTTTTATTGTAGCAATATTTTTTTCTTCTCTAAATTGATCATAAGTGCGTTATTCTTGTTAAAACTTGGAAATGTAGGCCACATTATGAATATCAAAACACAGACCTCTTTTGAAGAAGACTAATGAAAAGAATAAAAAGTATAAAAGTCATATATTTAATTACTTAATTCAGCTGATGGCTATTGTATCTGACAGCACTTATTTTCTATGGTAGTATGAAAATTAGTGAAAAAGCAACTACTACAAATAAAATTAGGTAAAATGTTTTACATATCTACTACTTTCTCTCAACTTTTGCTGATTTTGAAAAACATTATATAAGACTTTAAGACAAAGGTTACTATTCAGATTTGTAGAGTCTCCATTGTATAACAATTTGGAAATTAGATATTCATTCTCTCTTTAAATTGAATTAATAAAAATATATAAATAATTACTCACACAGAAAATATAAAATATAAAATAATCTGCAGTGGGTACACTAATCTCACTTGAAATTTTTACCTCTGAATGATTAGAGAGCTAACAAAGTTATAGTAGGTAATAAAGTCAGTTTTCTTGTTAAAAAAATGCATGATTACAGAAGCTTTTACAGGACAGCATTTGAATAAAAGAGGAATATTACTTCCATGGGGATTACTTTCTCTCTGTGCAAAACTATTTTGCCCATAATTTTCTTTGGTCCAGTTTTGTTGTTATTTTGGTAAAATACACATAATGTAAAATTTACCATCTAAGCCATTTTTAAGTATACAGTACAGTTGCAGTGTCGATTATGTCGATATTCCTATCAGGGTCACCACCTGAGACGTTGATCACCATCTGTGGAGGTCTGTCTTGCAGACCCTGACTCAGAAACAGATGCATGAATGCACTCACACACACAGACTGCAGTGTTGACTGGGCTAGGGATGGTTCTCAACTGCTTTCAGAGGGCGATTGCAGCTAACTGACCACAATTCCCTGTTCCTCCGAGCATTTATTCAGTATAGATTAATAACAGAGGTTCCAAGCCAACACACTTGTGGATAATTATCATGGTTAAAATAGTGGTTTTACAAATGATAAAAGCTTTTGGTTCTGGGGTGCAGAGTAAACACCATTAATAGGGAATTCCCCTTCTACCTCCCCTGAGAGGAACATCCAGCACAAAATATACATGAGTAAACAAATTAGAGTAGGGACAAAGGAATGTGGGGTAAATGGACTTAACTGGAGAAGCTTTTACTACCCTAATCTTTACCCTGTGTCTTAATACTCTAACTTATGAACTGGCTGCTATAACCCCATTCCATAAGTTAATAAAAACCTTTCGGCCTTCCAAAAGGTTAGAGACTATATCTTATAACCTTTCTGTAAAGGATTTTATTTTTCCTTTGCTTATGAAGCCTTAGTTTGGCTGGATATGAAATTCTGGTTTGAAAGTTCTTTTCTTTAAGGATGTTGAATATTGGACCTCAGTCTCTTCTGCCTTGCAGGGTTTCTCCCAAGAGATCTGCTGTGAGTCTGATGGGCTTCCCTATTGGGTAACTGGACCTTTCTCTCTGGCTGCCCTTAGCATTTTTTCCTTCATTTCAACCCTTGGTTGATCTGATGATTATGTGCCTTGGGGTTGCTCTTCTTGAGGAATATCTTTGTGGTGTTCTACGTATTTCCTGGATTTGAATGTTGGCCTGCCTTGCTAGGTTGGGGAAGTTCTCCTGGATAATATCCTGAAGAGTGTTTTCCAGCTTGGATTCATTCTCCCCTTCACATTGAGATACACTGATCAAATGTAGATTAGGTCTTCTCACATAATCCCATATTTCTTGAAGGCTTTGTTCATTTATTTTCACGCTTTTTTCTCTAATCTTGCCTTCTCATTTTATTTGATCGATCTGGTATTGAAACTTGTAAATACTTCGTGAAGTTCTCGTGCTGTGTTTTTCAGCTCCATCAAGTTTTTAATGTTTCTTTCTAAGTTGGTTATTCTAGTTAGAATTTCCCCTAACCTTTCCTCAAGATTCTTAGTTTATTTGCATTGGGTTATAAAATGTTCCTTTAGCTCAGATAAGTTTGTTATTACCCACCTTCTGAAGCCTGCCTCTGTCAATTCATCAAACTCATTCTCCATCCAATTTTGTTCCCTTGCTGATGAGGAGTTGTGTTCCCTTGGAGGAGGAGAGGCATTCTGCTTTTTGTTGATTTCATCCTTTTTTCTCTGGTTTCTTCATATCTTTGTGGATTTGTCTACCTTTGGTTTTTGAAGTTGGTGACTTTCAGATGGGTTCTCTGAGTGGATGTCCTTTCGTTGATGTTGAAGCTATTTCTTTCTGTTTTTTAGTTTTCATTCTAACAATCAGGCCCCTTTGATGCAGGACTGCTGGAGGTCTACCCAGACCCTGCTTGCCTGGGATTCACCTCCGGGAGCTGCTGAACAGCAAGACCTGTTCTTTCCTCTGGTATCTTCACCCCAGAAGGGTACCTGCCAGATGTCAGCCAGAGCTCTCCTGTATGAGGCATCTTTCTGGTTATACAGGAGTCAAGGAGCTGCTTGAGGAGGCAGTCTGTCCCTTACTGGAGCTCAAATGCTGTGCTCAGAGCTCCATTGCTCCCTTTAGGGCTGCTGGGCAGGGACGCCTAAGTCTGCTGCAGCGAAACTCACAATCGCCCCTTTTCTCAGGTGCTCTGTCCCAGGAAGGTGGGGTTTTATTTGTAAGTCCTTTACATGCTGCTGCCTTTTTTTCAGAGATGCCCTGCCCAGCAAGGAGGTAGTCTTGTCACAGTCTGCCTGCAGAGGCCCTGCTGGGCTGCCATGGTCTCAGTTCAGCTTCTGTGTAAGCTTCCTCTGGCTTTTGTTTACACAGGTAAGAATAGACCTGACTTGTCGATGGTGGACTCCCTTCCCTCCATCAAGCTCAGTGGTCCTAGGTCAAGCTTGAATTGATGTGCTGTTTGTGAAACTCTCAAGGCAGAGGGTTTCAGTTTGCTGGTCTTTGTGGGGGTGGGACCCGCAAAGCTATATCATTTGGCTCCCTGTTTTTAGCTCCCCCTCTTTCTGGGGAGTGGGAAGGTCTGTCTCACAGGCACTCCAGGTGCCAGGCCAAAATGTCTGTCCAGATTTTCAGTGACAACCTGCGGTGCTGGCCAGAGTGGCTACTCAGATCTGTGCTGGTAACTCTTGGTGCTTGTCAGCCTGGCAGGGATCTCCTGGTCCTTGGGTTGTAAAGACCATGGGAGAAGTATCTGAACCAGAGTGTCAGAGGGGAAAATCCCCGATGGCCTCTGTTCAGTAGGAGGGGAGTCCCTTGGCCAGTTGCACTTCCTGAGTGAGGCAGTGGCCTGCCCTGCCTCGGTTTGCTCTTCTTGGGCTGCACCCATTATCCAACCTGTCCCATTGAGATGAACCTTGTACCTCAGTTGGAAGTATGGCGATCACTCACCTTCTGTGTTGCTCTTTCTGGGAACTGTGCTCTGGAGCTGTTCCTATTTGGTCATCTTGGTGGAAGTCCTAATCCATTTATATTTAAAGTAATTACTAATAAGGGAGTTACATGTTTCATTTTACTGTTTACTTTCTGTATGATTTATAGCTTTTCATCCCTCATGATAGTGAATAAGTCTCATGAGAGCTGATGATTTTATAATGAGAAGTTTCCCTGCACAGGCTCTCTCTTTGCCTACTTCCATTCATGTAAGTCCTGACTTGCCCCTCCTTGCCTTCTGCCATGATTGTGAGGCCTCCCCAGCCACATGGAACTGTGATTCCATTAAACCTCTTTTTCCTTATAAATCACCCTGTCTCAGGTGTGTCTTTATCAGCAATGTGAAAACCGACTAATACAGTAAATTGCTACCAGTAGAGTGGGACGCTGCTGAAAAGATACCTGAAAATGTGGAAGTGACTTTGGACCTGGGTAACAGGCAGAAGTTGAAACAGTTTGGAGGGCTCAGAAGAAGAGAATAAAATGTGGGAAATTTGGAATTCTCTAGACACTTGTTGAATGGCTTTGACCAAAATGCTGCTGATAGTATAAACAATGAAATCCAGGCTGAGGTATTCTCAGATGGAGATGAAGAACTTGTTGGGAACTGGAGCAAAGGTGACTCTTGTTATGTTTTAGCAAAGAGACTGACAGCATTGTGCCCCTGCTCTAGAGATTTGTGGAATTTTGAAAGTGAGAGAGTTGATTTAGGGTATCTAGCAGAAGAAATTTCTAAACAGCAAAGCATTCACGAGGTGACTTGGATGCTATTAAAAGCATTCAGTTTTAAAAGAGAAATGGAGCATAAAAGTTCTGAAAATTTCCAGCATGACAATGTGATAGAAAAGAGAAAATAATTTTCTGAGGGGAAATTCAAGCTGGCTGCAGAAATTTGCATAAGTACCCAGAAGCTGAATATGAATCCCCAAGAAAATGGGGAAAATGTCTCCAGGGCATGTCAGAGATTCTTGTAGTAGCCCCTCCTACTGCAGACCCAGAGGCACAGGAAAAACAAAATGGTTTTCTGGACTGGTCCCAGGGTCCCTCTTCTGTGTGCAGCCTAGGGACTTGGTGTCCCATGTCCCCACCACTCCTGCCATGACTAAAAGGAGTCAAGGTACAGCTCTGGTTGTGCCTTCGGAGGGTGCAAGCCCCAAGCCTTGGCAGCTTCCACATGGTGTTGAGTCTGTGGGTGCAGAAAAGTCATGAATTGAGGTTTGGAAACCTCAATCTAGATTTCAGATTATGTATGGAAATGCTTGGATGACCAGGCAGAAGTTTGCAATAGGGATGGGGTGCTCATGGAGAATCTCTGCTAGAGCAGTGCAAGATGAAAATGTGGTATCAGTGCCCTCACACAGAGTCCCTACTGGGGTACCACCTAGCATTGCTGTGAGAGTAGGGCTGCCATCCATCCTCCAGACCCCAGAATGGTAGATCAACCAACAGTTTGCACCATTTGCCTGGAAAAGCAGCAGACACTCAATGCTAGACCATGAAAGCAGCCCATATGGAAGCTGTACCCTGCAAAACCACAGGAACAGAGCTGCCTAAGACCATGGGAACCCGTCTCTTGCATCAATGACCAGGATGATACATGAAGTCAGGTCAAAGGAGATGATTTTGGAGCTTTAATATTTGACTGTCCCACTGGATTTTGGACATTCATGGGGCCTGTAGCCCCTTTGTTTTGGCCCATCTCTCCTATTTGAAATGGCTGTATTTACTTAATGCTTTTACCCTTATTGTATCTAGGGGGTAACTAACTTGCTTTTGATTTTAACAGGCTCATAGGCAGGAGGGACTTGCATTGTCTCAGACAGACTGTGAGATTTTTTAGATTTTGGACTGTGAATTTTTGAGATTGCTGAAATAAGTTAAGGCCTTGGGGGACTGTTGGGAAGGCATGATTAGTTTTGAAATGTGAGGACATGAGATTTAGGAGGGGCCAGGTGTGGTAGGATATGATTTGGCTATGTCTCAACTCAAATCTTATCTTGAATACCCACACATTATGGGAGGAAGCTGGTGGGAGGTAATTGGATCCTGGGAATCGGTCTTTTCTGTGCTATTCTCATGACAGTGAATAAGTCTCATGAGATCTGACTTCTTTTTCTTTCTTTCTTTATCTTTTTTTTTCTCTCTTCCTTTTCCTCTCCCTTTCTCTCTTT